>NW_020925669.1:1232303-1326750 GCF_003984885.1 Neopelma chrysocephalum
GAAAGGAAAGGAAAGGAAAGGAAAGGAAAGGAAAGGAAAGGAAAGGATAAAGAGAAAATGTTCTGAAAGTGGGAAACAAATATTAAGACATCCAATATGTTCAGATTGCTTAAATTTGTTTAAGTTGTTATTATTTAAATATTTTACATCCATACATTTAATTCTTAAGTAAGGAGTTTAGTAAAACTGCAGGATTGGGTTCTGATGTGATACAAACTGGCACATTTTCTTTGAAGTTAAATGAACTATACTGTTTTGCAGAAAATCAGCAGCTGAAACTGTTTTGTTCTGGCCTGTTGCCTCAGGTTATGCAGATAAACACTTCATTTTAGATGCTGAAAACAGGGATTTAGGAACCCAATTAAAAGCTATAACTATAGTTACAAATAGATAAGAAAATAGAGTTTATACTTAGTTAGAAAATAAAAGGAAACAAATGTATAGAAGTAGGTAGGTACATATATGCATTCCACTCTACTTTTATTTTTGTTATCTAGCAACAATTTACTCTTATCTCTGAGGGTATGTGTGAGATTACAACTTGATTGTACAATGGTTGCTACATTAACTGGAACAGTCACATCACTGCCAGTTGCCCTGTAATTCTTTGTTACACAACTGCCCCAGAGGATCCTGAGTATAACTGCTAAGAAAAGAAATATATATTCTTATTTATTAAGTTATTGTGTTTTCTTATCTGGAGACTTTTTTTTTAAAATTAATATTTTAGTAGATGAAGTGTTAAAATGTTATTTTATGCTTCTTTTGTGAATTGGAATTTACTATCTGAGAATAAAAGGTTACAAGCATTCTTAAAAATGAAAATAATATGATAAAGAGTTTTGCTCACAAATGCTTTTGGGGTTTTTGATTTTTGTTTTGTTTTGGGGGTTTCTTTGCTGCTTTGTTTTTTTTCTTTAAGTGATAGCTTTTTCTCTCCTCCCAGTATATTTCTAACTGCAACAGAAATGTGTTAGTATTTCCCAGCTAGATACTACCTTAAGCCTCCACTTAGATATTACCTGTGCCTGAGGATTAGTTCCAATCGATATTTTACATTCTATAACTACACACTATTTTTAGATTTATTTTACCAGCTTGCTGTCTGTTATTTTGCTTGTCTTTACTTATTTTTTTCTCTGTGAAATGGCATACATCTTACAGTGATATTGCCAGTGGAAAGACCACTCTACAGCCTCCTCCTCTGTTCCCTCTGCCTCCCAGACTCACAGCCTTTTGCCTTCTCTTCCTGCAAAGAGCATCCTGAACTCCAGAAACTGAGCTTTCCCCTGTGCCTCTGAGGTCCTGACACTCCATCTGCATAGCTCTTATCTGTCCTGCACAGAAGGAGGGAGGGAGAGATGTGAGAGACTATTTGTTGCAGTTCAAAGCCAGGTTTCTTTTATGTTTTGTTTTCCTCTCTCTTACCCCCCTCCCTCCCCCCCTTTTTTTTTTTTTAAATTCTGCTTCCCCCACCCCAAGATAAATAGAGGTAGAAAGGACAAGTGGTTTTGATTAGCATTTAAAATGTTGTCAATTTTTAATGGAAGTGTAACCTCCAACCATCAACTTTGCACAAACTGGAGACAAGGTTGCAAAATGAATGCTAATATCTTTGGCAGGCTTTGGCTGGATTGCCCTTTTGTGAACTTCTCTTGTTGTTAATTTGTTATGTCATCCCATATTAGCAGTTTTCTGAAGCCTAAACTGGCGAGAGTATCAGCCTTTAAGGAGCCAGAGTACATAAGAGTTTGCTGCTACTGATATTATTATTTAGCTACACACAGTGCTTTGAGGTCTGGGTCCTTCAGCACTGTGCATCCGGCAGACCTAAATCTTGCCAGATGGTGTTTCCCCAAAGGGGCTTATCATTTAAGTGTAAAATGAGAGACAAGAAGTGAGGATGGGGAAGGGAGGAGGTGGAGAAGTATGCAGGTGAGATAATTTTACGTGACATGAGTTAGTTACATGAAGAAGAACCTACCCTTTCTACAAGCACATGCGACTGGCTGCATAAGGGCTTTAGATGTATTTCTAACAAGCCATTGCTGTGTAGAGTGAAAGAAGAATTTGAAAGAAGTGGTGACATGGCTTTGTAGGTATTCATGAAGATGTTCCCTGAGCACAGAGGGAGAAAATTGTAAATACGGTGTGGGAAAACTCGAGCAGTGGAGCAGCAAAGGTTGACAGTGCTGGCATTGCACTGAATATTCCATTATACTTGGAATATTCATTTTGTTATTGAGCTCCATGTGAAAAATCACAGGCTAAATTGCCTTTTTCTGAGTGAATCACCTTTCTACTTGCCTGGAGTCTTTCTAATATGTGAAATAGTTCAGGCAGCTTCACAGAAGCTTCTATTAAAAATGAATCAAACACAAATATTTTGCAAAGTACCAGAAAATGCATCTTTCCTTTACCCATGGAATTATATTAGTTGTCTATCTAAAAGTGAGGGGGGAAGTAAGGACAAATTAGTATACCATTCTATAAAATGATCTGTGAGTGGGATTTTAACTTTCTTGAAGTTTATTCTGAACATTAAATCGATCCATTTAAGCTCTACTCGACCACACAGTTCACTACAGGGATATCATTCCCACCTCTGTGGTATGTCTCTATGTGTCTATGTGCACGTATGTGTATTTATACACAGTGACTTTTTTCTATAAAAAAGTCACCCTAACTCCATGGAAATGCAGCCAGTGAGGGTGTGCAGTGCAGTGACTGTTTCACGGTGCAGATCTTTGCTGCTTGGAGAAGGAGCAGAGAATAATTCTGTATCTATCTGAAAGATGAAAGGCCAAACCTTGCAATCAGAGAGGCCCATGAAGGCACTATCTAGGCCTCCCTTTCTTATTCCTCGCCAAAAAATTGTACCTGCATGAGTTGAAAGCACAGATCACTGTAATACAGATCAGATATCAAATGAAGCTAAGAAAATGGGCCCATTTTGCAGTCTGAATACACAGCTTGCTATATTTTCTGCACAGTTTTTAAAGAACAGAGCTACTCGTACCACCCAGCAGCTTGTGCATATAATCACACACTCTCTAGTTATGGATGCCTGTGTACCTGTCTGGATGAACCTGTCTGCATGCATCTCAGATTTTCACACAGAAGAGGAAGGGAGAGAAAAAAAAATTTAAAAAAAGGGAAAAATTAAAAATAAAGGTCATGAAATTTGATCATCTCCATATTTAAGGTTACTCTAAGCACTCTGCAAATAACAAGGTACTTTAATACTCTGCTTGCACTTTAGTCTCATTTAATATAAAACCTATGAAAGATTATTCCTGAAGTCATTATCTTTAACTGTTGAGAGCATAGATCATGCCTAAGTGACTGAAGTGCCAGGAGAACTCTCAACGGGATACTGCTGAAGATCTGATATATGTCTTTCGGTCTCCACTGGAGTCAAATGACGTGCAGAAGAGCAATGATAACTTTGAAGAATGAAATGTGTTCCACAGGCAGCCAGGATCGTGAGCCTAAGGCAAGCTTGGGATGACTGAACAATAGCGGGTAAAACACTCCTGATTTCCTAATAGTGTTAATGGAAATGTTGTGAGTGACTTGTTCTACCTATTAATCCTGTTTGCTTTGTAGATTGTCTTCAGGAACTGCATCCTTGTGCTTTGCCCTGGGAGCAGAGACCACAGTGACTATAAAGGGTTACTCAGTTTTTCTTGGTCCTGACCAAGTGGAAACCCCCTGAGAAAGCTGACACTTTGTAAAATGAATCCAGCTAATTCTGTCTAAAGGGGTTGAAATCTGCAGAGCAGGAAATTCACAAGCAATAGGACAGAGAGCTCATATTCTAGTGACAGGAGTTAGAAACTCAGTAAGCTTGAGAATAAGAATGTAGAAGAAAAAGTTGTTCATGAATGTGAAAGGAAGTTCTACCAAAAGATGTTGACTGCATAATTTGAGTTCTGAGAATGACTTTACTTCACAGACAGAGAATCACGACAGAGAGGATGTAATATTGTTCACCTGGATCAAAGAGGATGTTTGGCATAATTTCCAGGAACACCTTGTGGACAACCTACATCCTTTACTGTGTTGAAAAAAAGATAAGAAATATCCATAGCTGTTTATCTCAAACAAGTAAAACTCAGCAGATGAGATTTCACCACAGCCACTCAGAGGCACCTGACAAGAACAGTTTCCTCAAGGCTCTTTGAAAGATTTGAAACAAAACAAAATGAAATTGAGCAAATCCCTCTATTGTTAACAAGTTTGTTAGGGAAAGAATTTTTTTTTTGACCCTTTATTCCATCTGTAATAACTGCAAAAGATATTGAAGACCTCAGGTTCTGAATTCTGTGTTTGTCTCTTCTGAGATTTGCAGCGTAATTTGAAATGAGTCACGACTCATGAGTTTATCAGTTTTATTATGCTCAAAATACTTATAATAATACTTAAATTCTTCAAGAAGTCTTGTGAATTGAAGCCTGGAAAGGTCTTTCAGGTCTCCAAATGTAATATGCTGTCTCAATACAACATATCATCATTCAATTTCAGCTATTTTTTGCTCTTTATACTCCACTGACAGCATTTTTCTGACTTCTGTGGGTATTTGGGGAGAATTTTGGTGGACTTTTTTTGATTTTTGCTCTGTTGTTTTTTTAATCGATTTTGTTTGTTTGTTTGTTTAAATGAACACATGAGCATCATTATGTCTCCTCTACTGACTCTTGATTAGAGATTTTTAAATATTTGATAAATATAATATTCTCTGACTATACAGCCCTTTTTTCTTGACATGAATTAAACATAAAATGGTCCTCACTGTTGTAAACTTTTGTATCTAACTACCAGATGCAGATCTAACTACCTTCATTGCATCAGATAAGCAAACCTCAGCTCTTTGGAAGAGAAAACAATGTCTGACAATGTCTCATCCCCTTTTTCACTGCCTGTTGTTAAGTTGTATGAATAAAACCACAGAATACCACATTGGAGAGGATTTAAAGGATCATCCTGTCTAGCCTTTCTTGACAAAAGCATGGCATAGAAAAGATGCCCCAACACGCTGTCCAGCTGAATCCTAAAAATGTTCAATGTTAGGGAATCCACCACTTCCCTGGGGAAATTAATGGTTGATTGTTCTCTTCAGGAAAAGCTTTACTATTTTGTCCAATTGGAATCTCCCCAGGATTACTTGCACCCGTTATCCCTCATATTTTCCAGGCTATTCCTTGCAAAATGGGAGTCTCTATCTTCTCTGCAGCTACCTTTTAAACATGTTGACAAGCTCTCCCTTAAGCCTTCTTTTCCCAGGTCTGAACAAACACAGCTCTCTCAGCCTTTCCTCAGATAGCAGGCTACCCAGCTCTGTGTTCATTGTCTTTGCCCTTCTCTGGACTCTCTCCAGTTTGCCCACGTAGGGTTTTGTGCAGTGGAGACTGAGACTGAACACAGTATTCCACATGTGGCCTGACAAGCTCTGAATAGCATGGGATAATGACTTCAGCAGCACTGCTGGTGGTGCAGCTCAGCATCCTGCCATTTTCCTTGCTGCAACACCACACTGTTGATTCATATTGAGCTTGCTGTCGGCCAGAACCCTTAGGCCCCTTTCCATAGAGGTGCTTCCCAGCCTGGTAGATCCCATCCCACTTTGTGCTACGCTCAGAGATGATGTCTTCCCAGGTGCAAAACCTTACAAAATTGTAAAACTTCTAAAGGGTTCTTGTCAGCCTAACCAGGTCTTCCTGCAGAGTGGTTTCCCCTTCCAAAGTCTCCACTTCCCTACTTGGTTTGGAGTCAATGGCAAACCTCATCAGGATACACCTGATTCTCATCTTCCACATCACTTGTGAAGATACTGAACAGTGTTGGGCCCAGCATCAATCACTGGGGACCCCACTTGTGAGAGTTTGCCTGTTGGAAAAGGAGCTGTTTACCACCATCCTCTGGGTATACCCTGTCAGCCAGTTCCCCACTCAACACACAGACCCCTTGTCTAGTCCCTAACACATCAGTTTCTCGGGAGGAGTTTTATGGGAAACCACATGGAGAGCCTTGGAAAAATCCCGGTAGACTATGTCCACCGCTCACCCCACATGGACTGTGCAGGTTATTTTGTCAGAGAAGACAATCAGGTTTGTCAAGTATGATTCTCAGCTTCTCTGGAATTACAAATTTGCTAGCTGAGACACAGGATTAGAAACACAGAATCCCAGGGCATATTCCTCACTTAGCTATTTTCTTGCTGTGCCCAGTCCAACAAATCACTTAATCTCTTTATACTTCATTTTAGCCATCTCTAATTATTATTATTAAATAAGTATTGAAAATGTCCAGAGTTGCTGATCCTGGTAAGAGTCCTGTTGTTTTAGGTAATGTGCACAGATTTGGTAAGTGACTTCCTGAGGAGTTTGCTGGTTAAGAAACATGCCAAAGAAATGCCCAGGGGAGGGATGCTGTAATGTTTTTTAAGCTATTCCAAGATCTCTAAACACATCAGGTTCTCTATAGATACAAAGCATTCATTTTCACACTGGAATGTATGTGCACAGGGATAGATCCAGCACATCATATTGTTCATAAAACAGACACACACATACATACACACATACTTCATCCTCCTCATGTTTTCTGAACATATTTCAGCAATTGCATATAAATTTCCCCCTTGTTCTGTAATGATATGACAGTAAATGAATTACCATAAATAAACCAGACACAGGGATTGGTGCATAAAGTTGTCCTAGCTTCATACAAGATCTGACCTTGGAACAAAGAATACTTTACATCCGTGATGATTCTATCTGCTGTTGATGAATCACAACTCCTGCTTATGTTTAATCACTGCTGACAGTAACAGCTGACAGCTAGTTAGGAAGAAAAAAGTCCTCAGCAACTAAATTCTTTTCTACAGAAGAAAATAAAACTCTTTATATATGACTGGTTTTGCATAGAGACAGACCGATTGGAAGGATGTTATGCAGATTTTTATATACTAAAGAAATGCTTTGCCTGCTTTCTCCCTTTAAATATAGCTGCATTTTTTTTACTCATTTTCACTTGTCATTATGATTTCAGTACCGTCTTTGGAGATTTTTTGGTTAGCTATGTCATCATTTTTGCTCAAGCCAACGATTTGAATTTATTTGCAAAATATAATGAGAGAATCCTATTTTACTTTTGTATTTGGAAAAAATGGAGAATTTGCAGGGATACTTTTATTTTCAGATCCAATTAACTACATTGTTGATGGGCAGTCAGTTTTCAGAGTTGATGAAAGGAAGCTGTTAATATCAAAGGCTATTTTGTGTCTGATTTTTTTAATCATTATGTCCTCGTGCATCAATTTACTTTCATTATTGGCACACAGAAATCAGTGGGACAAGAGGACTGTAGACTTTATTTTGTGTGAGAAACAACTATGACAATTGGCTCTGTGCTGTGAGATTGCATCTCTCAGGCAGAGAATTAAATTTCTTGTGTCCAAGCTTTGTGTGTGCATTGTTTATGTGATGAGTGTAATTATTAACTTACCGGCTTTAGCATTTACAATGCAGAAAAAGAGAAAAAAAACAAACCTGCAGGATTTTTCATCACAAAAGGGCTTAATGAAAAAACAAAGGAGAGACTGTGCATCTCTCAGTTAATTTCTTTCTATCAGTGAGATGACAGAATTTGGTCTGTCCTGCAGAATATGGGGCTGAACAATGAAGTCAATGAGTGGTCAAGCTGTTTAACACTGCTGGGAATCACAGTATGAGTGTTTACCTGAATTTTTTTTTCATTTGGAAGCCAGACCGCAAATCTCCAAAATCTCCAATTTGCTAAAGAAAAGCCACATGGACAACAAACTATTCTCTTTGTTCCTTGAGCTTTTTGGCCCCTAACTACAGTGCTGGGTAGGTTGGGTACCATGCTACTATCACACATCTCTAGGGCCTTTGGAGCAGAGCTGCCATACAAACAGATAGGTCAGTCTTGAAAGTACTGCTGGTTTTCTACATGAGTGGCTGTCCATGCAGCAGTAATTATTGTTCTGGCAGAGGTACTAATAAAGAACTCCCATCCCCACCAAAATTCAGTAATGGATGTGTTTTTGGAAAAAAAAAAAAAAAAAGAAAAGACAAAGTTGTGCAGGTACTGAATTTTAAGGGAAAACAAACTATTTCTGGATGTTTAGAAGACAGAGTGAAGCTGTAATACTGATTTCATTTCTGTGTTTAGTCCTATGAAGTTGATTTAAAAAAAAAAAGGCTGAAAATGAGTTCCTAGTAAAGATTTTAAAATATTAACTTTCAAAGAAGAAATACAGAAAGTCTTTTGATCATATCTCATAAACTCACATATGCGAAATATTATAACAGGAGATATCCCTTTATTAAGGTGGTTAATTACATCAATATTCTTAAAACTGTAAACTGAATTAAAAATAATTAAAAAAAAAGTTTAAAATACAGAAAAATATTTTTTTGTTCATTTAAACCTTGAGAATAATCATGTATTGGATAAATCTGTCCAAAGTCATAGTTTGTTCAGCATTTAAAGAGGTCAAAAATTAAGCTAAATCTATTTCTCAAAATGGTCTTAAAATAGGTGTCATGGTTTGAACAGCCTCAAAATCCAGTTCCTGATTCCTAACCCCCCTCCCACATCTCAACCCCGTGTGAGATGGGTTTTCCAGACAAAAACACAGGACTCAATATGGGGGGAAAGGAATATATTACAGGACTATACAACAAATAAATAGTATAATACATTACATACAATCTTTATCTCTACCATGACAATATATCTACAATGGGCCAAAGCTCTTCTCCCTCCAAATAAAAGTCCAGGAGAGAAGAAGAAGAAAAGACCCCTTCCAGTCTCTGAGCATCAGGTCTCTCTAGAGCAGCCGTGTCTCCTCTTCCATCAGCAGAAGCAGTTGCTGGCTCTCTGCCAGCACACACGAGGGAGGCCTCCAAGCCTCTCTCGGCCCCTCGTCTCCAAACAAGGGGTCTTTCCGTGGGCTGCATTACCCCAGACAAGGTCACTCCACCACGGTCATATCACGAAGCACAGGGGTCTTCCTGACGGTCTGGTATCCTCAGGGGAGTCAAGCCCCTTGTCAGAGCTTCTGTGTTCTGTCTCAAGATGGCTGCCAGCTTCTCTGAAGCTGCAGCAAGGGGGGCCCAAGGTCATCCCCCACACACACATTCCTTTGGCCGTCCTGGCTTAGCTCTCAGGACATTCTGAGCTTCTTAGCTCCTCTCTACAATGCATACTGCATTTTAGGACTCCTCTCAGGTGAGAGTCCACCACCCCCTCCTCTCTTTCGGAGGGGTCTCAAAGGAGTTTGGGGAAAGTTTTGGTTGTCCAGTTCTTACCCCGAAACTCTGTCTCTGTCTCTCTCCATCAGAGATCTCTGTATTCTTCTTGCTTGGCAGCTCTGCTGCTTTCTTCTTATCTGCTTGGCTCTTTGCCACTGCTCTCGGACACTGCTGTGTCTGCTGCTGCTCCGTCTGCCCACTCACAGTGGAGAAAACTCCTTCAGCTTCATCAGCCACAGGCACTTAGCCCAGTTCAACACCATTCCAAGTCCCCATAGCCCCCCAGCCGGGGGCTGGGGGGGGCAAAGCCCCAAGGGGCTCCGAGCCCCTTCCTCATGGCTTCTCACAACATGGCCACCTCTTCTTCTACAACAACAAGTACCACTTCTTCTTTTCCGGTCCAGAAAGATATGTTTATATTTTGCAGGAGCACTGATTGGGTCAAACCCCAAGGGTCACCACCCCCTGGGGGTTACCACTTTCCTAGTTTCAGGGGGAAAACCTGGCTCAAACCACTACAATAGGAAATACTGAAATTAATTTGTTTCCTCTATGAAGATCAAGAAAATTGCTTAAAATGACCTCAAGTCTGTTAACCTGGGAACCATTTTTTTGGCTATGGATGAGTATGGTTATGATATCAGCAAAAAATTTGGGTTTCATTTCACTTTTTTTCTTTTTTTTTGGTATGTTTACAGTGTTAATTTTGTAGTCCTTCATATATTTGTTACACTACAAATTAATAATACTGTACAGAATTGGAATCAGTTTTGTCCAGCTTACTTCCAGATGCTTTGCTGTTTTCATGTCCAGAGATACCAGACAGCTATGTTAACAACCCCAGCTGACAAAGGGCACTTAAGTAATTCTCATTTTCTTATCAGGAAATATAAGAAAGCATCTCCTCAGCAGGGGAAGAGTGTAATACAAATATCACGGATGTGTGTCTGTGTATTTACTCTATATACACATATATATAGGTGTATCCTGATATTAATGGTTTTCCTGTACTTTCCTAACACTAATAATCAGAAAACTAAGGTTCTTCTTTGATGCTAAACATGGACTGAATATTTGCAGCTGTTACCAAGAAATCCAGACCACTGGGTGAAGTACCTGAGTTAATTGTGCGTTAAGGGATAACAAGAGTTTTACAGATAAGCCAATAAACATTGTCCATTTCATTTCCTAAGTAAAATGCAAGGTGGATATGGGTACTAACAAAAAAGGTCAATATGGAACTTTGGTTTTCTCCCCCCCTCCCCGTTAGTTATTAGTACTTACCTCCATCTTTTGCCACCTTTGGAGACAGGTTTCTAAATAACTTTACCCTGGGCAATGTTTGTACATCTGAACATTGGAGCATGTAATAGCTGAACCACTGGCCTCTGTTGAAGGTCAATTATACCTTACAATGACAGTAACAGCACTGAAGAGAATTGAATTTGTTGTATATTTGCAGACAGGTCAAAGATAGTAAATACATCCAGATGTAAATATTAATTAATTTTGTATTTCTATCTACTTAAATAAAATGGAAAGTAGAGGGGAGGGAGAAGGAAGGAAGGAAGGAAGGAAGAATGGAAAGGAAAAGACAAATTTATCCTGGGAGGCTTTAAAGCAAGGCTGAATCTCTGTGCTTTAGTACATTATTTCTCATAATTTCACCCAAAATGATATCCTGAAAAAATTATTCTTATTAATGTTCTCTTCATTTCTGCAGGGGGCATAAAAATAACTGATGAGTATGAGAATATAAACCATATGGTTAGTGAGGCAGAGGTGATAATTAGAACATGCTGTACTACGCAGTAAACAAAGCTATTATGAACGATAGAGTTCTTTATAGAGTATTTAAAAGGGGGATGGAAATAATATACTTTCCCCTGACTGGCTTAAAAGCTCTGTCTGTAACTACCATGAAAAATAATAAAGAGAAAGAGGAAGGAGATTTGAAGTTAATCACTCAAAGTGTTGGTTTCCAGTTAAAAACAACTGCAAATATTGTCAATACTTATTTGATTCCACACTAATTTATATATAGCATATTATTTGTTTCTCATTTAGTCATATGTTTGGAGAGGATAAATCATGTCACAATTGTAAATACTAGGTTGTAGGAGAAAAATACTATAGATTTATTTTCCTGGTAGAATTTTCTGTTTGTCACTGCACATGTTTTCTGTTTCCAATGTCAAAGACTTATACTTTCTAAAGACAAGTCAAGTTCATTGGGTTCAAGGGTTAAATCCAACCTAGAATTAAATCTTTCAAGCTTTTTAAGGCCACAAAATTCTTCGCCTCTGTGAAGACTACATGGTTATTTGATATTGAGGTTACCACCGTCAAAAATTATCTCAGGTATAACCACATTATGGTATCTTCACATAGCTTTGATGCCTTTAGAAGTATGCAATTGTAAAAATACCTCATATGAAATCTAAGAGCCCATTCTGAAGGATATGGCATAAAAAACTGACCATGGGGCTGCACATCATCTTGAAACACACCTTAGACTGAATCTTAAACAATATAAAACAAATCAACCCCCGAACGAAACCCGACCAGTCAAAAATTACATATACTTGTCTTACCTTTTTGAAGTCTGTCTCACCTCTTATTATCCTTTTTCTTCCTTAAAGGAAAGATTCTAAATGTAAAAACATGAGTTGAGATGAATCAAGGCCAGTCAGCATGAACTTAAAGGTCAAGCTGATCTTACTGTTACTGTAATAGAGATTAATGTTTTTTGGACCAAACACAGAGAATGAATGCACACACACGACATCCATTCTGCAACAGAAAACTTTGAGCTTCTCACTATTTGAGAAAGGAGACATTGGTGCTTTCCATGTAGCTTCACCTGCTGGTGATATGTGTACCATCATGTTGCTTCCTGCAGCGACACTGAACACATGGATTTTGCATCCTATATATAGCTGAAAAATTCTTTATATGTTACTAAGTGCAGTGCAGATGAGAAGAACAAAACTCCATGCAAGGAGGGTTTCTTTCTTGTCACTTTCAGGAAGTTTGGTTTTGGAGAAAACATAAAAAAAACACAAACTAAGAAACATGTTTCTGCTTTGCAGTATGTAATTAAACTAAGAACCTTAAATTTTTTACTACAAGTATATTGCGTCTGGTGTCTTTACTAGCATTCAACTAAACGTTAACCAGTGAAGAAGAATTTCAGACAGTATTCCTAGAAGGATTTCTCATTCTTAATTTCTTCACTTTTTCCATTAATTTCTCATTTGTTATTTTCTTTCACCTTTCTCTTCTTTTTTCGTCTCTTGGAGTTTCTCTTTGCTTTTCCATTGTGACTAAACCAAACAATCTTGCAAAAGCAGATCTACAGGAGCTGTAAGATGAAGAGAACAACCCTGAAGTTAATACATATATTTCTGACCAAAAGTGGTCACTTGAAGTAGAGAGGCAGATGACACTTTTATTTCTGTAAGTCTAGGGAACTTTCCTTATGGTTACAGGGGACTTCTACACTTCACTAAGGATTTAGGTCCACAAGCCACTCCTGAAAATATGTTCTTCATAAATGAAAGATGGGGGAAGTAAATACATGGCCTGCAGAGAAGCTGTAAGATCAAAGGACTGGGAGACCCAAACTTCCTTCCTGCTGCAAGGATTCACACCAATTTCATTAAGAACAAGTCCAAACACCAGGTCTATGGGTTACTTTGAGAGGGAAAAAACTCACTTAGAAGGCTGGGCTTTAAATAAAGGAATTAAAAGACTAGTTTCATATCACTACTTTGTAATCTTAACAATTTTGTCTAAAGGCCATTTTGTATAAATGTATAAATGTATGAATTTGTATAAATCCATGGATTTAAAAGAACATTCCCATAAAGTACTCAGTCCACAAATTCTTGATAGAGTCTCAGAGTGTTCTTGAAACATGTCCATAAGACTGACCTCCAAACAACATGGGGTGGGAAACATTGCTTTCTTTTACAACAAAGCAGTGGGAGGAGGACAGTTTTACCTCTTTGGCTCAGGGCCTTGAATTCATATGTCCTCTTTTCTGGGAGATAAATCTAACTATTGTGTTATTGGATATTCTTGGGTACATATTCTTTGAGTTTCTTTCTTGAAGTTATTCCGCTTTGCAAGATAAAATGAAATATTCATCAAGCCAGACAGAAAGAATGAATAAGCAAGATTCCTTTGTCTGTTGGGTTGGGTAGTCATGTGGGAGATGAACACATGGGTTCTGGTCCCTGCTCCAATAAATACTTAATACATATCAATGTATAACTCTGGGAGCAAGTCCTTCACACAAGACAGGCAGAGACATGCATGTTTTGTGAATCTCGGGAGGATTTAAACATAAAATAGATATCTCACTCTGTCAAGACCAGAGTTCTTGGCATGCTCAGAGCAGAAGTTTAGATACCAAGGGAACTTCTCTGTCAGAAATACTCATGAGTTTGCAGTGCAGCAGCTTTGAAAATCTGAGCTTTAAAAATGAGAATCTGAGATTTTAATGGATTTATTCCTAAATGTCTTTATTTTTCTATTTTTATTAGATTTATTTTTTCAGAAGACATAAAAGTTTGTTTTGGATTGAGGAGTCTTAACTTCCAGCTATTGAGCAAAACCCTGGTAGAATACACAACCACCTTCCTACCTCTTAAGTGTCCAAAGCATGTAACGGTAAGGAAGAGCAATAACATTACCATACTATGACAAGCAATTTTCCCTGTTCCACTGTCTAGGAAGAAATCTCCATTACAGTCAGAGATGGAACCTGCCTACACAGCTGAATGTCCAGGGCTTTGCTGTTGTAGCTACAGCCATGAACACGTGAGGGGATGGCCAATTGCCTCGCTGTTTGCAGGAGATATTTAATGGTTTTGCTACCTAACATCACAGAAGGTCAGCAGGGAGATGGATGGTGATAAACTAACAAGCAAAATTGTTCTAACAAAGCATCTGTGAGCAACTGCTTGATCAAAATGACAGACATCAATCAGAATAATAACTTCAAATATGAGATTTTCAATTAGCGAGGGAACATAAATAAATGCGTCTGGAAAATAAGCATAAGGGATTTGGGAAGAAGACAGCACATACATAACAAAAGAAAGAGAGAGAGGCAGCAGGAAGAGAAATGGGCTGATATACACAAAGATATGTGCACAGAAGCAGACTTACAAACAGGTCTGCTGGGAGACACACAGATAAACAGAAGTATTACAAATATTGTCTCTTGCTTGCACACAGGAAATTCTTGCTAGAGTTTTGCAAAAATCTTACACTGCACTTTGCATTTAAAGGTAAAAAAAAGAAATAAAAACAAACACCTCTGCCATATACTTCCTCTCCTTCCAAAATTTTCTCTAACACAAAACTCCTTGTAGGACATGTTCAGCACTGGTGAGGCTGCTCCTGGAAGTCTGTGTTCAATTACGGGCCCCTCACTACAATACAGACATAGAGATGTTGGAGTGTGTCCAGAGAAGGGCAGTGGAGCTGGTGGAGGGTCTGGAGCACAGGTCTGATGAAAAACAGCTGAGGGAGCTGGTTGGGCTCAGCCTGGAGAAAAGGAGGCTCAGGAGGGACCTTCTCACTCTGTCCAACTCCCTGACAGGAGGGTGGAGCCAGGTGAGATTTAGTCTCTTCTCCCAGGTACAAGTGACCTGGCTTCAAGCTGTGCCACAGGAGGTTCAGGTTGGATAACAGTAATTTTTTTTTCACTGAAGGGGTTGTTAGGCACTGGAACAGCTTACCCAGGGTAGTGATGGAATCATGATCCCTCGCTCAAAAAAAAAATGAATGTGGCACTTGAGGATATTGTTTATTGGTAACATGGTGGCACTGGGTTAATCACTGGACTTGACCTTAGAACTCTTTTTCAACCTTAACAATTCTACGATTCTAAATGTTCATTAGAATTGTAATCACAGGGATAAACATGTTCAGACTGAGTGCCTCTTTTGCCATTTCCTTACCTCTGAGGTTGTCATTTGCATTAGTGGAAAATGGGTATGATATGCAGCCTGATCAGAATGACAGCATTTTACTTCCACTTTGCACAGGATGATGGGCAATGAGGACTCCAGTAGCATATCTCCAACAAAAAAATTAAAGACCACCTCCATCTCACGAAAAACTTTATGTGCAGGTTGTGGAAGCATGTAGGATATGCCAGGGAAGTATCCAGGGAAGTATGCCAGGTACAGATCTGGTTCTTGTACTCCCATCAGAGTTAATGCTATTGGGCTGGACACTAAGTCTGATGGAGTTTTGGTCTAGCGCGGCATGACCACTCTAATGTTTTCACTAAAAAACTTTAAATTAATGTGTGGGCCTTAAGGATCTTGGTGAATAAGGTATGTCACCCTTAAAACCTCTTTACTATGATCTTGTTTTTTTTGGCTTCATGGTGTTTTCAAAAGCTGAGCGTTCTTTTGAAATGCTGCAATATCTTTCGCGATGATTATAAACCAAGTGAAATTCAAAAGCCTGAAAAAGAATACAGGAGAAAACTACTTTCCAGTTCTCTCTAAAAAAAGAGATGAAAAAAACCCAAAACAACAACAAAACACCACAGAAGGACTCAACCAACAGGCCTCCTTGTATGATTCAAGACCTGGATTGTTCATGCTGCTCTCACAATAACATAATGAAAATATCATTGTGGAGTGGTGGGTGGGAAGGGAAAGGGTCAGTGTTATCTATTGTCAAGTTTTCAGAGAGATATAAGATTTCTTTGTGAAAGTGACAGTTATTTCAGGAACAGCAAGGTTGGAGTCCTGATTCAGGCAGGCATCCTGGTTATTACCAATGTCTTAAGACAAAGATACATGAAACTTTTAAAAGATTAGGTGAAGAAGGAGCTCCTCTGTGTCCTATTCAGGGTTTGAACAGCCCTTAATCTACAAAAGAAACTCTGAAAGAGGTAAATTTAGACCACATATATGCTACGGGTGACTAAAGAGGCAAAATTCTATGTCATAAGCAACAAAGAATACCAGTGCATTAATTAAGAAGTGTGGAAAATTGAAATCTTTTATGTCACAGGCCATCTTCAAAGTGAAGTGGACCAGAAAGAGGTGGCATAAATGACAATAGCTGCTTCTTGCATTTTCTCTTTTGCGTTCGAAACACCCATTTTTGCAAGAAGACTGGAGAGTCTTTTCTGGAGACTCAAAAGACTGAATAGATATCATTCCAAGAATAGGGGACCTTGGAGAGTCCAGAAGAGGTAAAGCTATAGGGTCTGACAGGAGAGAAATATGTCCAGGAAAATAAAAAAAAGGAGAGAAAGAAAAAATGAGGCCTGTCAGCAGGACACTGCAAGAAGCATTTGAATAAAAGCAGTAAGTGATTATCAGCTGTTGATAAAAAAAGAGGGTGTATTTCGATTATCCTGATCTCATACTTCAAGTGGGGAAGTTTAGATTAGATGTTGGGAAGTAATTCCTTACTGTGAGACTGGTGAGGAACTGGCACAGGTTGCCCAGAGAAGTTGTGCCTGCCTCACCCCTGGAATTGTCCAAGGTCAGGTTGGATGGGGCTTGGAGCACCCCGGCCTTGTAGAAGGTGTCTCTGCTGGTGAGGGGGGGTTGGAATCTTTAAAGTTCCTTTCAACCCAGACCATTCTATGATTCTATGACCTGTTGAATGTCAGCTTGTATGAAATGAACTGCCCTCAGTCGACAGGATCATGTAATGGCAATGAAACTATCAGCAACCCATACGACCAGGTAAGCAAACACACAATGTAACACACAAACCAATAGATTTCACTTTGTTCAGGTGTATAACGTGTCACTTAGCAGCGTCCCTCAGTCCTTACAAAGAAGCCAAAACACAGCAGCTATCACCAGTTTCATGTACTTCATTGCTATTTGCCACGGCCCGAGGGGTAAAGGGGATTGGGACGCGGCACTGCGAATAAGGGTCAGGACACAGTTGAAGGTCGGGGAAGCAATGCCAATTTATTAAGGGATAACAGGGACTTAAATAGGGTAGGTCTGAGGGGAGGATTCAGAACGGGGGAGGAGCATGGGATTGACAACCCAGGGAAAACAGTGATTGGAGGGTAAGGGAGAGGTAGGTGTAACCTTGGAGTATCTAGGGGAAAGGGCCAATGAGAGCTCACTCTGCACTGCGGCAAACTGTAGCCAATCAGCAGCAGAGGAGCGGGAAAGCAGGGGAGAACAAGGAGGTAAACAACTTAAGGCGGGAAAACCTGAGGGAGAAGAAGGGCCAACATGGAGGGTACATTAAAATTTCATAAAAACCAGTGGCAAACAGGGGTACAACAGTGGAAACAAATAACACAGTAGAACTGGGGAATAAAACAGTCAGTCCGGGATGTAAGAGTTCATTCCATGTGTTCAGAATCCATAGTCCATTCAGTTCCCATACAGTTCTCTCCACTTCTTATATCTTTCCCAGTCTGATAATTGATCCTCCACAGCTATTGACTCAAAAAAGTGCCAAGTGAATCTCCAATCATTTAAGAATTATGGACCTAATTTTGTCCTTGGTAATTTTTGCAGGTTCCCTTAACAAGTCAAGCGAAAACATCCGGTCCACCATTTTGGCTAATTAGGTTCAGTTCTATTTGTGATTGTGGTTTTACTTTCTCTGTGGTGGGGTGCTCTCCCTGTTTTATGCTAATTATCTGTCAAAGTGTCTCACAGCTCCAGAATTTGGTTTCCCCTTGAGCAACTCCCAAGTTTATTAGTTTGACCTTATCAAGCCTCTTTTAAGGCAGCTCTCAATGTCAGTCCAAAGTTACAACTGCCTTTCATTCTTATTTTCACAATTGCAGCTCTTCCAAACTCCTCATTGTTAACCCTGAAGACTGAGTTGCTGACTTAAGGCATCTCTCAAAATCCTGGGCACTTGTGGTACAGACGGAAGAGGAATGATGGGAACACATGGGAAAATCAGGGCTTCTTTGTCTCTCACATACTTTACTCCTGGTTTCTTTTTGTCACTGACCTGAATGCAGGCAGACCAATAAGTGTTTTCCTCCAAATATGGACTTGGGAATCTCAGATGGAGAGCAATTTGTGTCATGCAAAAACACCCACCTTGTGCTTTTTTGTCTGAAGTCAATTTTCAAAACCTTTCTTTCTTCCAGCTGTAGCAACAGATTTTTTGCAACAGAAACTGTGGATGAAGGGCTACTTCCTGAATCCCAAAACCTCACCCCAGGTGTTTAATAATATAATTTATAAATGTATATGTATAGGCATAAGGAGACACACACATAAAAGCTATAACAGGATTAATGAAATTTGTTATCTTCAAATGGTCATGTTATTTTGTCCTGTCTTCTCCTTCACAATATCTCTGTTAACAAAAAAAAAAAGCTAAGTGAAATCCTCATGTGCTCTAGTGGTACAAAAATTATTTGAGTGATATCCACTACCTCAGGATATAGATTTGGATATTCTGGATCATTACTGACAGCGTAGGGTTTTCTACTTTGGTATATATTTGCTAGTCAATCTGGGACCTTTCATCACATCCCTAGATTTTTTTCACAGTCCCACTCTGTGTTAAGGAGACCTTGTTATCATCCTATAACTTTTTGTTGTGTAACACTGCACTTTTCTAAAATATCCATTTATTCTGTGTTTGGCTGTTAAGGTGATAATTTCTGCTAAATGTTTGTTCTTGTAACTTACCCTAAAAGAATCTCAGAAGTTCCCTTTCATTGTATGCCTTCAGAAATCTAGACAGATAAATTAAAGAACCCATTTCCGTATTCCTGAAGAAAGTTTGCCTGTTAGTCAGCATTAGCCAAGCAATGCAGATTTATTCTTTTTCATCTCTCCTCATGACTCACTGCCTACAACTCCTTGATCATTTTGTTTACGTTGCTCTGAAATATATCAAATTTTGCACATCTCACATAGAACTTTCTTTATGTCCTCCATAACAATCCACAAAGGGAAGGACAACACTTTTGCCTTCTCATACATTACTTTTAAGTCTGTATTTTTGAGCCGTTTTGTCTTACTCTTTTGTACCTTCCATCCAATTACTCTGATCCATTTCAATGCCATTCCCCCTTCTGTTCAATCATATCTATCTCTTAATTTTCCTTCAAAAGCAAAGTAATAGGGTCACCTACTCCCAACAATTCTGTGGCACTGAACTGTAGACAAACATCCCACAGACAAAACGGATCCCAGGTATGTAGAAATCAGTAGGAGACAAGAGTGACCAAGAAGTTTACTCTGTTTTCTTTAGGGATTTATCTTGTTGGTCTGCATTTATGATGACGGATACAAACTTCAGTGAGATGGGATTTTCAAAGGCTAATGACCCATCTTATTTAACAGCTGAAGTATGGTAGAGTTTTTTAGATTGTGAATTCACTCATTAAAAAAGAGGTGAAAGTTCAGGTTTTACGTGACAGTATTATAGCTCCTCCTTAATAAATGTATAATTAGATAACTATAGGAAGATTGTATATAGAGCAGATAGTAATCCATTTAATGTGTTGACTGTCTATACTTAATTATGATAATCTCAATGTGCTGTTAAATAGACAAGCAGGACAAAAGCCTCCCTGAGAGATTTGTCAGTAGTATTTTAAGAGCTGATATAGTTTACCTATAATCCTCCACTAACTCATTAAAGGCTGGACATAAGATTGCTTTTTCCTTCTTTTTTCTGTTCCAATCAGTCCTTATTTCCCTTTTTCACCTCACATACTTACAGCTTGTGTTTCTCTCTGACAACAGAAAGAACTTTTATTATTGACATTAGTGAGTGATATCCATATCTATCCAGGGCTGAAGAGGTCTCTGAATTTGATGTGGGGTGCCTAAAACAATGGCTTGTCTCTTCATTTCCTAAGGTTCTATGAAAGTACCAACACAAAAAAAAAAAGTAACAAATAAAAGTTGAAAGGAGTAGTTAGCAACTCATAGGAGAGCCATTACAATTCATAAATGAGGATAACACTCTCAATCTCTTTCTCTTTTTATGTATGAAGTGAAATAGATAGAACTCCCACACATTTTTTCCTCCAGCCACTTTGAATATTGTTCACTCTTGTTCTCAGCTTTGCCAATGATAAAAGGTTTATTCCACATATTCCCAGGCGATGGTAGAGCAAAAAGTATACCTAATGTGGCTGTCCAATGCATTGACATTAATATTTAGTCTCTAAAGTCAAGTCATTTCAGAGGAAAGGGGAGTACAATTGCTATGTAATGCACTGAGACAATCCTATATCTCTGACTGTGTTTCATGACAGATCTTATAAAAGATCGTAAATTACTATCTGTTGAAATATATGAATTTAATGGATTCCATTAATGCACACACCTGCACATAAAAGATTTTGCAAGACAGAAGATATGATCAGTCAAACAGCTTTAATAGTTATTAATTATAGTTGCTCACTATTTATTCCTCACCAACACAGAAATGTTAAGGCATTTTAATATCTATGCTCTTGGATGGCATGCATAAAACAGGGAAACAGTCTTTTTCTTCTGTGTAATCAATCGGCCTGCTACCCAATGCTTTAAACTCTCTGTTAGACATTTTCTCAGACAGGACCCTTAATTTAATCCATATGCTTCAGAAAAGCGCAGAGAGATTTCTGCAAAGCTTTCTGCTCTTCTGCCTCTGTGTTATTTAGGCTGAATCCAGAAAGCTTCAGTTTGGATTTAACTTTGTAAAAGATTTCAGTATTTGTTTCAGTATTTATTACAAGTCACAGAATGCTTGGGGCTAGAAGGAACCTCTACAGATCAATTTTTTCAACCCTAAAGCAGGTTGGCTGAAAGCAGGTTGCACAGGATCGTGTCCAGTTGGGTTTTGAATATCTCCATAGGAGGAGGCTCCACAACCTCTTTGGGCAGCCTGTTCCAATGGTCTGTTCTCCTCACAGTAAGTTCTTCATACTCAGATGGAACTTTCTCTGTTTCAGTTTGTTCCTGCTGCACCTGGTCCCGGACTCTTGCTCCAACCTTTAGATACCTCCCTTCAGATACTGACACACATTCATGAGGTCCCCACTCAGCTGTCTCTCCTTGAGGCTAAACAGGCCCAACTCCCTCTACCTTCCCTCATAAGAGAGATGCTGCAGATCCATCACCATCTTGTAGCTCTCTGTCAGACCCACTCCAGTAGTTCCTTGTCTTTCTCAAACTAGGGAGCCCACAATTGGACACAGCTTTCCAGATGGGTCTCACTGGTGCAGAATAAGAGGCAGGATCATCTCCCTCGACCTACTGGCAACACTCTTTCTAACGTACTTCAGGATACCATTGGCATTCTTGGCCACAACAGCACAGTGCAGGGTCATGTACAGCTTGTTGTCCACCAGGACCCCCCTGTTCCTTCTCCACAGAAGGACCTGCTTTCCAGAAGGTCAACCCCCAGTCTGTACTGGTTACTCCTCCCCATGTGCAGGACCTGCACTTGTCTTTGCTGAGCTTCATTAGGTCCCTCTCTGCCCAGCTCTCCATCTGGTCCAGATCTTGCTGTTCCAAGTCATATGAGATGCTTTAAAGAAATAAATCTGTATCATTTTTACCTTGTCAAATGATTTGTTCTGCTCCTAAGACGTTAAAAAAAAAATTAAAAACAATGAAAGCTTTAAAACTCATGTGTTTAAATTAATAAAATATCCAACTAGTGCACAGCTGATAGACTTAGAATTTACAAACCTGAGGCATTGCCACAGCAGTGCCTAATTCAATTAAAAATGTGTCAAAAATGCAGGACAAAAAATCCTATAATCCAAACAAGGATGTATTGTAAAACATTTCAGTGACTCTGGCCTCTGGAGTTTGAAATGGACACTAAGAAATAAATGAATAAACTAATGCACTCGTCTGAGAATTATCTAAAATATGCTCATACCTCATGTTATGTGTTACCTGTAGTGAAATCAAACACTTTACTGGGAGACAGTGTAGTTGCAGTGACAGCATACTGCTTGGTACTTGGAAAAAAGGGGATATATTTCCGAGTTCCAATTTGTGCCTTAGGTTTATAACCTGTAAAATATATTAGTTTTATTTAGCCATACATTTTAAAGGGCTTTGAGAACTATTGGTGTAAAAAAAAAAGGGCATTATTATTGATTACTGACCACAGAGTTTCTTACCCCCCTGAATAATCTGTGATCTTACATTTACTGATTTTTTTCACATTATATATGAAAATGCAAATGCAAGTTAAAGTAAAATCAAAGTTCAAAGTAAAAATCTCTTTTGTTTGTTCAAAACCCACATTGACCTGAGTCAATGAAACAACAGGGCTTTATACAACATATATATTACACACGTACATGGTAAAATAGACATAGTTTATTAGATTAGCAAGCAAGTTAGTCTCCTACTGTCCATCTCCATATTCTTACCTGACAGTACATATGAAGTAACAACCTCCACCTCCCAAGAACATAAAACTATTATGAGTTATAGCTGGTCCTAACGTGTGAATGCAAGCACTTATTGAAATGATTATCCTAACTAACATTTGTCATTTGGGCTAAGTCTTCTATCATCCAAAATCTAACTATATACTACTAAGTTTTGCTTCTTGTTTGTTTCTTCACTAGATTTCTTTGTGTGGGCTTCTTTATCCCACATTTTTGCTAGATAAATGGAAGTTGAGTATATTGTGGGATGTAGATATATTGTCATAGAACCTACTACTTATTACTTGTTATCACAGTTATGGGTTTTTTGCTCTCTTTTTACTCTACTATCTTAAAGCACGGTAATATGTGCCTTTAATTGCTGACTCACATGACATGCAGTGAAGAAAATGGCCACAACGTTAGTTGTCACCAAGTCTGAGCTTCAGACCTATACCTTAAATGTTGAACACCCACAATACTCAGTTTCTCTATGCATTATTGCTCAGATCTTCTGAAATTAGGGAAGAGACAGACACTGCTAAGCACAGTCAAAACAGGCATTTCCAAAATTAGAAATCACTTTGGAAAATTCAGGCACTGTTGTGCTGGCCACCCTGGATTATTAACTTGTCAAGGGGCAAGGAGGTGGAAAGAAATGGATCTTTTAACCTCATGGATTGTGCTCGTGACACTCGACCATTGAGAATGTCAGCTATGGACAACAGCAACGGTGATAAAAGAAACACTTGATTTTTACTTATGATAAAGATCCCTAGCCAAAAATAAATTAAAATTTTTAAGGTACTGGTGTTTCATGTTTTTTCTGTTTGCTTGGTTGGTTGGTTTTTTTGTTTGTTTGTTTGTTTCGGTTTTTTTGTGGAGTTTGTGGGGCTTTGTTTGTTTTCATTTTTTTGTTTTTGTAGGGTTTTTTTTGTGTGTTTTTGTTTTTTTTAAGAGTACGGAACCTACAAGTACCTACATGGCCTCTCTTAGGAAGCCTCTGAGTGTCTAGGCCTCTCAAAACTTTTAGAAGAGACTGATACAAAAACTTTAATAACATCAAGTCACAAAAAGTACCTGAGTACATGGCTCAAAGGCCATTGTTAGAGCTAAAGTTAGCTATTCTGCAGTGCTGCTATTCACTCTATGTCCTTGCTTCATAATGGTTGGTATAAAACGTTTCTTTCATTTGGAGTGAAGAGAATTTTTAACTCAGGAAAATACTGTTCCCTGATGGAAGAGACAGGGTTTGCCCTACATTATTATATGTTATGTTAAGGTGTGTTTCGTTATAACACATTACTTCGTGTTATTTTAATGTTTTTATGCTATGTTTTCTTTCTGAAACCTCGGTAGAATTTGGTGTTCTAGTCCAAAACAGATCTTGACAAGTACTTTAATGGAATTATGTTTCAATTAAATCAGATGTATTTATAGATAACTATAGCCTTTCATACTTTTCTGAATGTCATTCTGGATCTGTGACATTATTTCCTAACAAGGGGAATGATTCAGAAACAGAGCTGTATATCTCATTAATACTGAGAGGAGGAAACACTGCCTAAAAGTACTTCCTATTTTGATGAAAACTTTTGTCCACTTTGGAGATAAATTGGTTGTCTCATTCCAGAGCAAGACTTTTCACATTATTGTTACAGTTTGGGAAGAGTCTTATTCATCAGTTCATGGAAGACTCTGTTACAAGAGAATCTAGGATGCTGAAGACCCCTGGCAGAGGGGTAATATTTGGATGATGTTCTACCATAAAATACAAGATTGGGCTGTTCAGTGAAAATCTAAATGACTATGGATGGTGTGATTTTTCTTTTAAAAAAGTCAGTAGTCAAACAGATAATCAGGGAGGTCAAAAATACTCTTAGAAGAAAGGATCTTATTGCAAAAAACTGCTTTTGCTGATTTTCCACCCTACAATTTTCATTTTAAGTTGTCATTACCAGCATGTTTCTTCATTCACCACTAACAAATTTCCAAAAACTTACCAATCTTTTAAGCACAGTATTAGTCCAATTTTTTCAAAACGAAAAAGAAAAAAAGTACAACTGATTCTCAGCTGGCATAAACTGACATAGTCTCATTAGATGTAATTAATCTACTCCAATTATCGTTATCTGAAGTTCAAGACCTCAAATTGAATTAATGTTTTCATTGATCTATTAAATGAGAAAGAAAAAAGTCTGTCTGTGTGTCTAGCTGTGCATAACACCCTGCTTACACAGACATAGTATTTTCATAGACTATTTGGTCAAGGACTTGTATTTCTTACCAAATTTTTTATCCCCATGAATCCAGCCCATTTTTAGACAACACTGGAAGAAAATACATGTTTTCATTGGGGATGGGTGTGCAGGGAAGAAAAAAAAACAAAACAAAGTCACTGTTTTATATGCAAGTATTTATAGCAATAGAATTTAATTTCTTATCAGCCTGTTGCTAGTATAAGGTAAGAGTGACGGAAAACATCTGTCTTTAAAAGTATCTATATTCACTTAGCTTAATTAACAAAGGATAAAGTTTGTCATGCTAATTTGGAAACATTGCTGAAATTATTGTTATTAATTTTCTTCTGGAGAATAGGAAGGAGAAAGAGAAGGTAGGGAAACAGTGAACAGATCTATAATGCTTGAAACAGGCAGTGGCACATGCAAATATTGTCAATTGAATGAGTACAGCATTGTGCAAAAATCTGCACAAAGCTTCAATTTCTTCTAAATCCCATAAACATCCTTAAATTAGTTAAGAAGGTGCATCACCTAGAGCTTAGCCTCTCGCCCCCAGCATCCCTTACATACTGTGCTGATAAATGCTTTAATACATTAGCTAAGATTAAAGTAGAATGAGAGGCTATACTGGCTGCAGTTAAAGTTGCTTAGGAGCTTGGCTACATAAATTATGCATAATGGTAGGATTTTATACACATCACTGGAAATTTTCTTGTTTTTCACATTACAACAGTAACCCAGGGATATTCAACAAAAGTTTTATGTTACTGATAATTTTTTCACTGGAAGAAATTAGTCCACTGTAAAATAAAAGTCCATAGTGTCTGTCTAGACATGGTCCTGGCACATAGCTGGCTCTAGGTGTCAGGAGGGTTGGATCAGATGAATTCCAGAGATATCTGTCAATCTCAAACTTTCTGTGATCTGCGAAAACTCAACTCAAGATGTCTTTTCTGAACTCTTACAAGTTGTTATTTATTCCTTGTGCTGAAACTTGGAAGGATGGTGGCCCTTCCAGGAAGTCATAGCTGCTTTTACATATTTTACATATTTTATATATTTATTTATATTAATAAGTAAGCTGGCTTTCATTGTGTGCTATCAGCAGATGTGTCAGGACAGCGCTCTGTCTGTTTGTAGGCTGAGGAGAACAACCAGCCTTTAACAGTTTATTTTCAGTGGCAACATTTATGATATTAGATTTCCATTTTGTAATGCTCAGATTTAAGACAGGTAGTAAAATCATACAGCAATTTTAATGTAAGTGTTATTTAATGACACCAGAGTTACCAGGCATTGTGCTACTGTGGTATTCACAAAGCTGACATTGCATGTATCAGCCTTGCTAGAAAATGTATTGAAAACCAAGTTGTGAGATTTTCATCAGTGTGTTTTGTAAGACTCTGTTGCACACATATTTTCCCATGTGCTTATACACAGATGGGTAAGAGAGTCCTTTTAAAAACATGGAAGCTGTATCAATAGAATAAATCATTCTACCTGAAGTGGCAGCTGTAAACTTTCAGTTCAAGGTCGGCCAGGATATTTCTACCCAAATTAAGATATTGGGAAGTAAAGTCATTAGACATTAGACCCTTTTCTGAAAAGACAAATAAAGGTGAAAAAAACACTTGTTTGTCTTCCAACATGATGGATTCAGAAGGTTTTTTAGAAGTACCTTTTTATATGCATTTATTTCAACATGAGATTTAGATTAAAAACAAGCCTTAAAGCTGCACAAAATGCAGATTTCTATCAATTTCAATTGTGATTAGCTGCTCATATATGTACAACTCTCTTTAGAATATTCATCTGTTATGCACTAACTGCTTCTCTAGCACTAAGAGAGGCTTGTCTAGTCCAGCAATCAATGAAAAAATTCATTGGTGGTGCGCTCAAGACGTTCTGAATCCTTATCGTAGCATATGCTGGGAAATTCATGCAAATACTGCATTTCTATGCCCAGATCTGGTCACTGCATGTGTCAAATGGATAGTCAGTGAAGTACCTGCCTAGATCAGATCATATTATACACTCTCCAAGGCTTGGACTATATGTATTTTTCATCTTGCACAATACTGAACAGATGGACCTTGATTGTCAAAAGCCCTCAGCAGCCAATATGCTGAGTTCTTTATAAAGCCTTTCCTGTGGCTGAAAAGGGGAAAAAAATAGTAAAGAGAGTATTTTACTGCCTCAATTACAGTCCACTTTTAATGAGCTCTCCTCCAGACAATGCACTGCCCACTAGGATTCAGTCTTTGAAAGGAAAAAAACTCCATCACTTTTGTTTCTTTCTGGTTTACAAGATGTGTCAATAGCCCAGTTAGGCATCATTTCTTCTTATGGACAATAAATGCAGATATAAAACCAGACATAGATGTTTATATACACATGCACAAATGCATGTGTATTTGTGTGCTTGTGTGTGTACATATTCCATCTGTGTATATTTTTAAATATGCAAACAGAATCCTTTTTACTCTCTCAGTAGAAGTTGTTATAGTCTCCCATAGCAACAACTCACAGATAAAGATTCTCACATCAAACCAAATTGTACATGGAGGACATTGCTGACTGTTATGCCAACATTATAGGTCTGATTTAAATCCACGGAATTAAGGAGGTTCCCACTGCAAGTCTAACCTCAGCTCGCCAGGCTATGATATAGCCACACATATGGCAAATAACATCATGTCCTCTTTTTTTTGATATAGAAAAATGAGTTGCAGAGTGACTAGCAGTTTTTATGGCAAATTTCCTAACTTTTGTGGATTTAAATCTTCCTCCAAATGTTAATATTATGGAAGCTAATGTTTTGATGTTTGAGGGGACATCCAGTCTGCAGCAGTTATATTTTGTTTCTCTTGGTTTGGGGAAATTTCTTCTCCTGAGTGGTCAGTTCAATTGAAAAGCATAAAATAGAAAGACACTTCCTTCTGGCAGGACAGGTGGAAATTTTATGCTCCAGGACTGTTCAATAATGATCTCTGGCTGCATTCATAAACACAGACACAGCAGCCAGCTATTAATGTAAAGACATGCAACGAGGAAAATATAATTCGTGACTCTCCACACACACACTCTTCATTAGCAGGAACTCTTCAATATTGTGAACACTACACAGCACAGAGTTACTACCTCAACTTTCAGACCCTAAAAAGTAACACAGTTTTGAAACCATGCTTCATCCTAAAAGTCAAGCAGACACAGGCATCACAGTTTTCAAGACTAAAAGTTCATAACCAATAAAAGACACTCATAAACTCTCTTCAGTGATATTCTGGTTTTTGCTTTGCTCATTTCAATTTCAATCTCCCAGTTTACACTTTTTTTGATAGAGTTACATTACTGTATAGGATGCCATCTTTGTTGGTTGTTTCTTTTTTTTTTTTTTTTTTTTTGGTAATTGCAATGCTAATTTCCAATGTTTATTTTTTTGTTTTATCCTTTTGTTGTTATTGTTTGTGTTTGTTGTTGTTGTTGTTTCTAGAAACCAAATAAATAATTTAAACTTGTGAAGTGCATTGATGGGTTAATGCTTTGTTGGGACTGGGATATCAGGAAGGACATTTACAAGCAAAGTAACATAACCTTTGCTCCTTTCAAAATGTCTCAGAAATACATAAAATATTTTCTCAGGAACAGTAAAGAAATACATTGAAGAAAAAACAGAACCACAATATTTTTATTTTCCTTCATTAAAAAATTAACTAATTGACCCAGAACTATAGAATTTTCATTTCAAACAAAATTGAAAGTTATAATCATATGAGTCAGACACAAAAACAATATTAAAATGTCCCTCATCATGCCTTACAAGACAAGGATATCTGGTATAATGCAAAAGTCATGAAGTTCTTGGAAGAAGAAATTTTAGGGAGGTAATAGACTTCACATACAGATTCCAGTGGATGTACAAAAATTATTTCCTGCTACAACCTCTTCAGTGACTTTAGCACCTTCCAAACAACTACCTTCCAAAAATATCTTAAAAATTATTTTCTGAAATGAAAAAAAAACACCCCAAACAAAAAAAAACCCTGAAAAACCGTACAACAACTACTTATGGGACTTTAATAATCTGTTTATACTTGAGCATTTTATTTTGAGCTAAAACTCTTTTACAATTGTATGGCAATTATACAAATTAATTTCTTCATTTCTTGTTCAAATTCAGTATTTCATGCAAAAAAAATCAGTCACTGGAACTGAGGTTTTTGAAATTCAGAATGTAAGACTGATCTTAAGTTTGATAAGGTTTTCACTCAAATCCAAGAACTGGAGGCTACAAGCCTTACGGTGTTAATCCTATTGCTCCCCAGTATCGATTTCAAACTTGTGTGTTTTAATTTCTGAAGTCACTGTCTCAGTTTACTCCTGCATGAGATGTTGATGTATTTGGATTTTTAGGACTACTTCAAACCTGATTGTGGTGTCCAAGCCAAATGCTCCTTCTATGTTCCTATTTGTGTCACTGACTGAAACTGTTTGTTTGGTTTTTTTCTCCTACGCCTGAATTTCCTCTCTAAAAAAGTGAAATTTTGCTCCAGACAGAATCTTGAGAGCAAAGTCAGGTCGTGCAAACAGTTGGCCAAGGAATATAATGTGGACCAAATTGACTTGTCCATCTGACACAGATGATGCATTGCATGGCCTTAGGTGAATCATTTTCTATGTTTGGTCTTTCTCTCCTGTAAAAGAGGAATAATGATACTTCCACACTTCCATTGTAAAGACATAATATAAAAATAGGTAAACAGGTCACATACAGGTTCAGTTGTTTCAGTGTCTCGTCTCTCACAGTGGCAGTAGCAGGTCTGGATGGATGAGAAGAACAAGATGACCAGTAATAGCTTCCTTTGCTATCTCTCCTCAGGTTCTGGCAGGAGGGAAGACAAAACCCCCACAATTCCCACAGCCAAATTTTGCATCTATTCTACTTTGCTTAGCATTTTGTAATGGACTTTTCCTTGGTTCTGCAAATGAATTTACCTGAAAGCAATTTACCTAATTTGCAGGGTTGGCCTACACTGTATTTTGTGGCAATAAGTCACACGACTGAATTACCTGTTCTGATAAAGCATGACATAGTATAGTAAAACAAAACAATTTCCTTTTGCTTGCCTTAAACTGCATGCCTAATAGATAAAAGAAGTGAGAAATGTTGAATAAATGGTAAATATTAGAAAGCCTTATATTTAAACTAAGAAATCAGTATATACCTTTGCTAATGTGATTTTTTTAATAATAATAAGTGGCATATTAAAAATACATATGAAATACACGTGACTCGAAGGATACAATTACAACAGAATTTAGGAGGGGGAATTAATAGATCTTTCTATGTCTCTTCCCATAACATTAACAACATTGTATTGCAAAATTTCCTCTGAAACAATGCTAATTTTCAGAAGAAGAATAGTAAATCTTGCAAATAATTTAAAGAGTTTTCATTCACACCAATGAAACTACGTGATGAGAAATTAATTTTAAATTTGCAGAAGCATTTTTGCTTGCCCAGAACTCTGCAGTGGTCGAAGATCTCTTCTATGAATTCACTTTGGAGAGGAAAGGAAAACACCCTAGTATGACCCACATCTGCAATGTTCTGCAATGACAGGATTCTCCAGGCAGCTGATACTTGCTTTGCAGACAGTTTACAGCAGTGCACCTCTGTTTCAGTTGTATTTGTAATAATTGAAGACACAAGACAATAAAATTTACTAAATAAAAAAGTTCACAAATCTTCCTCTATATTTAAATAGGCTTAAGATGGGACCAGGACCAGGCTGACCGCTTTGGCCTGAGTCCTGCAGTGAACTGCAATGCACATTAAAGGTCTCTAGCACATCTGTAGTATGCCTGGGAAAACAGGGACAGCTCAGGGTGCAAGGTTCTATTCACAAGAGTTCTCTCTTACTCTTCTTGCAGAGGGTGTGAACTGGTTTTGGCAGTTCATTCTGACTGACCCTTGCATCTTCACAGCTTTGTTTTGTGTGGCTCTTTCTAGGGATTATCAAAACAAATGCTGAGGTCCCAGAAGCAACTTTCTGGATCCGTCCCACTGGTTCATTAGCACTCTCTATTTCCTCTTCTTTTTCCATGTCCTCCTTCGCCCTGTTTCAAGGGAAGATCTGCTCACAAAGAAAACGGATGATTAGCTATTTAATCTATGTGACATATTACCTTATTTTTCAAAAGACAATTTTTAAGATAAGTAACTGAAATAATTTCATACATTCAGCTTATGTGCATGACAATTCAGTTATGCCCATCTCTTTCCCATAAAGCCCTCCGGCAGATTTTCAAACCCTGGTGATTTCCAAAGCAAAACCACACCCTTCTCCCTCTACCTGTTCTGTCAGATTCTGCATTTCAGTCTCCAGAGGCATCTCCTTTGCTCAAGCTCTGCAAAAATATCTGCATTTCAGGATGAAACTCTAACAGAGATTCTACACTTGCAGAATCACCACTGCTTTCAGTAAAGGATTAGCTAAACTTTTATTTAAAGCTTGAACAATTCTTATAAACCTCAATGAAGTTTCATAGACAAAGTTATGCCCTCAGCTACACAGATATGAACCAACTCAATCAGGAAGCCACAAAGCTGAAGTTAACACAAATTTCGTTAGTGCATGGCCCAGGTATTGATGGGACTATTAAATATAAAGGTACAGTGCCTGATTTAGAAAGCCCTAAAGCTTTCATTCACATAGGTTGTTCAGTAAGGCTCATGATATTCTTACTCTGTTTTCGTACTTATTCTCAAGTCCAGCAGAAAAGACTATTGGATCACTTCAACATGTGTTCCAGTTCCTTATAGCTTTTCTTTTCTTTTTAGATTTTAATTTCAAGTGCAGGATAGCAAGACTGCTTAAAGATTTCTTTAGTCATTTAGGTTTAACTCAGTAATAACATGACTGCATTGCTTATGGAGCACAAGCAAAACTTTCCTGCATTGACCTCAACAAGACAAGGTAGAAATATCCTACCTTAGGAAGAGCTGTGTGGTTTTGTATGGATATTGTCTTTTGTTTGTTTGCTCTCAAGAACCCTAAGTAGCAACCGTTTAGCCTTCCTCTCCCTTACCAATAAAAGAAACAAGACAACTGGTGTTCCAACCACTGGAAATTGACATTTCAAAGGATTTTTAAGCATCCTGGCAGTCAACTGGTCTGACATCATGACACAAGTAGTGTGAGAACAAGTGCAGCCTATAATTTGATTTCAAATCCTGACCTTTCCAGCAGCCACCTTCTCCAATGGTATAGAAAAAAACCTTCAATTAACAACTGAGGAGGCAATTAAGTCCATTATTTCATGATTTTATTATTATTTTTGTTATTATTTCAACTTACTTCTGTTCCAAAAATCTAAGACAATCAAAATGGAGTTATAAGCTACGTTATTAAAGTAAAATTTGTCATGAAATGAAGAAGTTATAGATTTTGTTGTAGAATTATTACAATAAAGTATTTTCATCTTATTAAATTTTTTTACTTCATTTTAAGTAACTTTTTTCAGAATACTTTGATTTAGATTGGAAAAAAATAATGAAAATTATATCCAAATGATCTTTTTTCTGACCCGCTCCAGACCTAAAGTTTGTTTCTCTCATCTCTTTAACTTATCTCAGGTGGAATCTGTAAACATTGACACAGTTAAAAGAACAACTGTGAAGTTAAGTACTGCTTCAGGATTTTTAACCTCAATCAGCACAAAAAAGTATTGGGCTAAACTTTGGATAAGAACCACAACATACACATGAACAGAGCAAAAGCTCTGAATCTTTGAAATTTTCCCTTTGATATTTAATTCTGTCTAAAATAGAGGATATAGTATGCTCTGTGCTGAGGACAATGGGGACTTTTGTCAAAGGAAACAAGAAATAATCCACAGAATTTTTCACTAATGAATCTGATGCCTGCCCTAAAAAGTTAATGAAAAGTCTCTCTATTGAATTCCATGGGCTTTGGATCAAGCCCCAGATAAGCTGTTCAGTGAGAGCAAGTAAAATAAATTGGGAAAAGGTTCTCTGCTTTATGAAGTCATTTTAAGGGAGGTAATGGAACAGCTGTTGCATAGATAAAACACACAGGTCCCCTCGGAGATGCAGTTGGGCAGAGCCTTGCTGCACAGCACGACTCGCGGGCATCGCCCGGCAGCTTCTCTGGCTGAACAGACCAGTAGCCTGAGCAGTAACCTCACAACGACTCCCCAAATCCCTCTGGCCCCTTAAAGGGAAAAACAGCTTCATTAGTTCCTCACATAAACAGCCAGAACATAAACACAACATGCTCCATTAAAATGGTCAAATTAAGCAAGTGGAGAACCTCTTCTGTATCGTGGCAGCTTTAGTGGTTTCATTTTCGATTTTGTTTTCCTTTTTTCTTTTTTTTTCTTTTTTCCTGGTTTTCCTTTGCATACTTTCACTTCTAGGGCATACAGGTAGGTATTTAGGAAGAGCTAACTCCCTCTCAGGTGATTTCACAGCGTCAAACCTGGTGAAAGGTACAGTAGATGATTTAGCCTGTTTCTAGTACTTCAGAGTTTGACATTCAAGTGTTTGAATGTATTTCAGGTAAAACATAGCAGGATTCTTCACGGAACTAGTTCTGCTTTTAATCTTTGGCAATTTTCTCTTCTCCTGTTGGTTGCATAAGAAGTTACCATTTACATGTATTGGTTTTTTTCATCTTTCTTTAATATCCTAATTTTTTTTCATCTTCTTTATTAATTATACTGTGTCCTTACTGTAGCTTTTGTCCTTCCCACTTTGGACTAGGATTCCAAGAGATATGTACAAATAAACATCATTGTAGGACAATGTATACTGTTTAAGCTGTAAGTTCTACTTTGAGCTTATTAGTTTTACTCATACTTGCCAGAATTATTTTTCTAATCACCATCTTTTTGAATGAAAAAGTTATTTTTTTTTAATTTAACTCTCCTGTCCCACTCACTCCTACTCCACTGAAAAATATTGCTGCTTTTGTGTTGTTGTTGTTTTGCTTTTAATCTCTGATGTAAAAACTGTTTGGAAAGCTGGCTTTCCAACTTATTGCAAAAAGCCCATTCTGTTTTTAAAAAATTATGTTTTTTATTCTTAAGATCTAGCCTTAACAAGTAATTTAAGTTAGAGAAAGGATACACAAGCAAAACAAGCACATTGATTGATCTGAGTTGATTATCATTTTGATTCAGTTATCATATCCTTCTTGTCCTATTTGAAGTGGGGAAAAATCTAACTGTGGAATATTTGTAGGAAAAGAAAAATATTTCAGCCACTCATGATAATTGTAATAGTAAATTACAATAACAATAACAAAACTAACAACAATAACAGTATTAAATGCATTAAGAACTTTATTTAACAATTATTTATTGAAATTTTTTAAGAGGTTAAACACTTAACCTGCAAGTAAAACATATTATCTACCACAATGCAGTCATATTATGAGGATTTATCTTCATATAAAATCTAACTTAAAAAGTAATTATAGAGCACTTCCTATTTAAAAATTATATTCATTCTTATCCAAAGTTTATCAATAAATTAAGCTGAATATACATTATGGTCCATTAACTGAAAAGTAATGAGTTTTACTGTTTCTGTTCTTGTCACAAAAATACTTTTTTTCAATGCATGGAAAAGTCCTGTTTAGAACTAAAGTAATTCTTACGCTGAAACATGATGTGAGCAAAAGGTGTGAAAACAAAGTATGGCCCAAAGTATGGCAGGATTGTTGCCTGTTTGCAAAAGGACAGTGCTTTTTTTTTAAGAACTCATTTGAAACAAGACTGACTCAGTGGTCATTTATGGCAGGGTGACTATATCAGTTGGCAAGGGAAGGGCTACAGTTGTAATCCATACAGAATTTTGTAATGTCTCTGGGACATGACGCCCCACAATCTCTCTCTCTCTAAATTGGAGAGATGCAGATTGGATGGATGGATGGATGGATGAGAAACTGGTTAAAGAGTCACATCCAGAGGGACGTGGTCAGTGGTTCAATGTCCACATGAAGGTCAGTGAAAAGAGATGTTCCTTAGGAACCTCTGTTGGGATCAGACTGTTTAATGTCTTCATTGATGACACAGACAGCAGGGCTGAGTGCACCCTCAGCAAATTTGCAGGTGACACCAAGCTAAGTGGTGCTGTTGACACACCTGAAGGGATGGGATCACATCCAGAGGGACCTGGACAAACTGAAGGAATGAGTCCATGGGGTCTCATGAGGTTTAAAAGGACCAAGTAAAAGGTGCTCCACCTCGGTCAGGGCAACCCCCAGTGCCAACCCAGGCTGGGGGATGAACAGATCAAGAGTAGCCCTAACGAGAAGAACTTGGAGGTGTTAGTGGATGAGAGACTGTTGAGATCCCATATGGAATGCTGCATCCAGCTCTGGGATCCTCAGCAGGGGAAAGACATTGACCTCTTGGAGCAAGTCCAGAGGAGGTCACAGAAATGACTAGAGGAATAGAGCTCCACTCTTACAAGGAAAGGCTGAGGAAGTTGGAGTTGTTCAGCCTGGAGGAGAGCAGGCTTTGGGGAGACCTTACAACCGACCTTCAATACCAAAACGAGACTTATAGGAAAGATGGGGCCAAGCTTTTTAGTATGACCTGTTGCAACAGGGCAAGGGGCAATGATTTTAAAATAAAAGAAGGTAAAGTCAGATGAAACATAAGAATAAATTTTTTTTATGATGAGGATGGTGAGACGCTGGAGCAGGCTATAGACAGATATCTACCCCTGGAAAGATTCAAGGTTGCTCTGAGCACCTTGGTCTCATTGAAGATGGCCTGGGTCATTGCAGAGTGGGCTGGACTAGGTTACCTTTAATGATCCTTTCCAACCCAAATGATTCTAAGATTCTATGCTTCCATAACTGGGAGTCTGAGAAAACATAACCTTTCATGCAGAGATGAAGAGCGACATGTTGGCAAAGAGAAACATGGCACACCTATGGGCACAGTTTTCCTGGCTTCTATCAAGTTTTCCAATTATCCCTGTCTTTGTTACCTGTTGCTGTCATAGAAATATTAATTTCTTGTAATTTTAGATACCTCAGTGAACCACCTGAAAGAAGAGAATAGTTGCAGTAGGTACCTGTCTAGTTAAAGCTTTAAATTGTGTTTCTGTTGTTAGTGCTAGAGGGGATTCTATCTTTCTCCTGAGAAAAGACCTTAAGCACCTCATGCAAGTGTCAAAATTCAGCTAAAAAAATCAATCTGGGCCTTGGTCAAGCCATAACAATAAATAACAATTACAAACCTTTTAGGAAAGGTGATGCAAACATGCATGCTGCTCACTGAATCTGGTTTTGGCTTCCATAGTAATTTTCTGGGATATGACATCTCTGCATAGTTGTAATCCGTTATATAGAGGGCTGAGTGAGATTATCTAGAGTCATTTCTCTTTACTTCATTTTTGTCTTTGCAAATAAGGCATTCTTAATGTGTGTTGCAGAAGGTCTGCCATCCCTGTTGTGATTGATGTCTAGCAAACTGCTGGGGACAATTCCAGTTGGTGGGTAAGAAACACTATCTCGTTTATCTTTATATCATATCTGTTGCAAATTAAACTAAAAACATAGAGTTTGCACACTAAAATGGTTACACTGCGGAGCAATGTGCCTATAAAACAGCATGTTAACAAGCACGACATGATAAATGAAATGCAATAAACTTCTGTAATTTCAGATTCTCCCAGAGGCAGATGACGAGGCTATCACCTGTTGAGCTTTGCTTGGTGACAGCATAACAGTATCTCCAAGAAAGTACTGGCTGGGCTGGCTTTATAAGAAGTGAGTGGCTACTAGTGCACACTCGGTTAACTTCACATGTGCTGCATCTCAGATAAGATTCGTAATTCAAACAACCAAATGCTCAGGCAGCGGTAGTTTGCTTGCTGGATCACTGGTGTTTCTGAACTGGAATGTCCTGTTTTCTTCAGTAGATGGCAGCAGTACTGATGCATGATAAAAGCTGGATTCCAAAAGCATTTTTTAAAACAAAGCTGCTGCTTTCCGACACCCCCTCCAATACTATCACTATCATAAATGATTGCAACATCTGAACATCTACCTGTCAGATGTTAAACCTCATCCCCAGCTTCAGTAGTGATGTGATTCACAGGTGCGCAACTTTGTTTAAAAAAACCCAAACAAACAAATAATACAGAATAAAACAAAACAAAAACCAAACCAAATAAACAAAACCCAAGGAAAGGAAACCAAAAAAACCCCAACTCCCTTACTGATCAAAGTTACTTCATTTTTATGTGCCAGTAAACATTTATTAGCATTAACTATCTAGCCATACATGCAGATACATTTTTCCTCATAAGATGTCCCGCGGCACTACCTAAAAGGTTTTTTATCAACATTATTACTCTCTTCAGGAAGATATCAGTAGAACACAGGTTTTGGAAGGGGGAAGAAGCAAAGAATGTCTCAAGGATTAATTTGTCCTCCATAAAACGTGGCTGTTTCATATCACACAAATGAACACTAATTTGATTCAAATGTGCGTATTAAAGCTGACTATTTTTAAAGTAACAGAAATATTACTTTCAGGGACCCTTCAGGGTCCCCGAAATCCTGCACCTGAGTCTTTATTTTTAAAGAGGGGGAGACAAGATGTAAAGTGTCTTTCCAAGGGCACTCAGAAGGGAATAATAAAACTGAAGTCTTAGGTGTAAGAAACTTGGTTTTAAATTCTTGTGCAAGGTTCAGCATGGCAAAAGGTGTCTGCTTCCCCTTCTGTGCATGCTCTAGCCCCAGGGCTATGAAAATACAGTTGTGTATTCAATCTGGTCCAGTAAATATTTCATTACTTATACATAGAGGTTGAATGCAGGGAGTGCATCATGCACCACAGATACAGGTGAAAAGCAAAGGGAGGGTCCCCACATGATAAAACTGAAAATTAGAACCTTCAATGTATAACTTCTATATTCCCTAAAAAAAATATCCTGAGGCACTCAGAGTCTCACGGCTGTAAGTTTTCTGCCCTTTACACTCATCACAAGGAATAGGATGGTAGATCTCTAGACCAAAAATTGCATGTCTCTCAGGGGAAAGCAAGGACTAAAAGGAACAGGAGAAAACATTCACCAATTTGATGGATAGATTACAGTCTGCCTTTTTTTTTTTTTTTAAATTTAAAGTACTCTGTATTAGTATTTACTTTATGTGGCAGACTTGTGATTATGTGAGTTAGGGAATTTCCTAGGCGTGAAAAATCAACTATTACTCTACTATAACAAAGCTCAGGTGGGTATGATGAGAAAAGGTAAATAGTTCAAAAGTCTAAAAGCCATAAGAAACCTTGGATACTACTGAATATGTTCCTGAAATTTGTACTTGAGTTTTTACCTCTGCATTTATTTTACCAGGGCTTGTGTCCTGCAAGTGCTTTCGTCTTTCTTTGCTATATTTCACATGGTTAGTTTGTGTCTAAAGTAATCGTCCAAAGTCTACAGCAACAAAAACTTTAAACAAGATTTTGCTTTAGGATTGAATCATCATCATTTCTGGCCTAATTATAAAAAAATACAGTAGTCTGTGGTGACAGCTTATAAACATAAATGTTCCCTTCAAGCAACTATAGGTAAGGACAGAGGGAAAAAAAAGTAATCTTAACATCTTATATTGATTGCTGGGTCAATGCTGTTCTTGAAACTGTAAAATATGAATGAGCAGCCTTTGAACAGAGTAAGATACTAGATACCTTTGATCAAATCTGGGATGCATTTCTGCACTGCTACTCACTAAAAAGAACAAATAGAGGATAACCCTCAGATGATCAACCCTGTATCCACAAGGCCTTTCTCTGTGTAGCTGAGAAACTAAATATATATTGACCAAATGACAGCTTTCAGAAGATAGGGTTTGTTTGTGAGACATTCAAGTAAGTAAACAACAGAAAAGGACAAGCTTTATTTAGATCATTCCAAAGGGACTGATTCACAGTTAATGGGATTAAATTAAGCAGAGAAATTTGTAGACTGGACATCAGTTTTCATATTTAATTATGGAGAGATCTGTCCAGCTTGTGAGAGATTCTGCAAGAGGAAACAGTAGAAATCACATTGTTTCCACAAAACTGGATGTGGTAGGATGCCGATGAATACAATAGGCTTATAGGGTGGGGTGGATAGAGGAAATCCCTAGAGAAAATGGAATTTTCAGTATTAGATAATAATATTAAAAATAAATAGACAGAGAAAGCAAAACAGAAATTATAGCTGCAGTGCCTCAGAAAAATGTGTATATCTTGTGATTAAATTTTAGCTTTTTCACTATGTATATTTACCACAGTGGGGACCCCTGGTGGCCTAGTGGTTAGCATGCGGGACTCTCACCGCTGCGACCCAGGTTCGAATCCCAGTCCCTCCCGGGCAGATGGAGCCCGTTAGCCCTGTAAGGCCATCCATCTATGAGAAGGTCACTCTAAACAAACCTACGTCCTGAGGACCTCACTGCCATTGTCCAAGCTTGCTTGGCCCCAGCAGATGAACCTTAGGATTAAAGGGTGGGCTCAGTTCAACGCAGGCTGTGTCTCACCTAAAAAAATCCATTGCGCAGGCTGGAAAGGTAAAAGACCTTTCCCCAAATCTTCGTTCACGAAGACTGGCCATTATTATTATTATTATTTACCACAGTATGTGTTTAACCCTTCTCATTTTTTCGACACCATGAAGACAGTATGGAATACATCCAGCTGAGCTTTGACACAGAAGAAACAGAACTACTGATTTAACCAGTTCATGAAGGTGCATGGAGGCATAAAGTCTGTGAATTACAGCCTGTTCAGTACCAACCGTGTAGTACAAGACTCAGCAATTCAGTCCATCACACAACAACCGGTGAAATACGAATTGGATACTGCCCCCACTCTAGGAGAAACCCTCAAGGCCATACAGCAGGTGAAAATCGGCAAGGCAGCTGGGGTTGATGGAATCCCACCTGAAGTCTGAAAACATGGGGGCCTTGCACTCCATGCTAAATTTCATGAGCTTGTGGTGCGCTGTTGGGAACTAGGCGAACTACCTTCAGACCTTCGTGATGCAGTCATCATCACCTTGTATAAGAAGAAAGGTACTAAATCAGACTGTTCAAATTACCGTGGTATTACTCTGCTCTCCATTGCTGGCAAAATCTTGGCAAGAATACTCCTGAACAGACTAATACCCGCTATAGCAGAAGAAATTCTACCTGAAAGTCAGTGTGGCTTCAGAGCCAACAGGAGCACCACAGACATGATATTTGTTCTCAGACAACTGCAAGAGAAGTGTAGGGAACAGAACAAAGGTCTCTATGTAACCTTTGTCGACCTCACCAAGGCTTTCGATACTGTGAGCAGAAAAGGTCTTTGGCAGATTTTGGAACGTTTAGGTTGTCCCCCCAAGTTCCTTAAAATGATCATCTCACTTCATGAGGATCAGCACGGCCAAGTCAGATATGGCAACACACTTTCTGAGCCCTTTCTAATAAAGAATGGTGTGAAACAAGGCTGCGTTCTCGCTCCTACCCTATTCACAGTCTTTTTCAGTATGATGCTTCAAAGGGCCTCGGCAGACCTCGATGATCAGGACGGTATCTACATTCGATATCGTACTGATGGAAGCCTATTCAACCTAAGGCGACTGAAGGCCCATACTAAGACCCTAAACCATCTTGTCCGGGAGCTGCTCTATGCTGATGACGCCGCCCTTGTTGCCCACACAGAAGCAGCTCTGCAGCGTTTAACATCCTGCTTTGCAGAGGCTGCTGAGCTCTTTGGGCTGGAAGTCAGCTTAAAGAAGACAGAAGTTCTCCATCAGCCTGCACCTCAGGAAGTCCCCCACCGTCCCCATATCACCATCGGCCAATCAGAACTCAATTCAGTCCAACAGTTTAATTACCTAGGCAGCCTCATCTCCTCAGATGGTAAGATTGATGGGGAGATAGACAATAGGTTAGCGAAGGCATACAGTGCTTTTGGAAAACTCCATAAACGAGTTTGGCGTAATAAACACTTGAAGAAAAGCACCAAGATCAGTGTTTACAGAGCCATAGTGCTGTCTACTCTTTTATATGGTTCCGAATCATGGGTCATCTACCGCCACCACCTGCGTCTCCTAGAACGCTTCCATCAACGCTGCCTCCGTACAATCCTTAACATCCATTGGTCAGACTATGTGACCAATACATCTGTTCTCGAACAGGTAGCAATTACGAGTATTGAGGCCATGCTCCTGAGAACGCAACTGCGTTGGGCAGGGCACATCTCTAGGATGAAGGACCACCGCCTCCCTAAGATCCTGCTCTATGGTGAACTTGCCACTGGCTGCCGCAAGAGAGGAGCTCCAAAGAAAAGATACAAGGACTCCCTGAAGCAACAACTCAGCCTCGGGCATATTGATCACCATAACTGGTCCACTCTGGCCTCTAATCGGGAGGCCTGGAGACAGACCATTTATAACGCTGCTGATGCTTTTGAGAAGGCACGCAGGATCACTCTTGAGGAGAAAAGACAACGCAGAAAGAATCGAACCTTGCAGAATATACCATCTAAGGAGTCTTTCTGCTGTGTCTTTTGCAACCGGACTTGCCTTTCTCGTATTGGCCTTTTTAGCCACCAACGCGCTTGCATGAAAAATGGGTAGAGCCCTTCCCAAATCTTCGTTCGCGAAGCCTAGCCATGATGATGACAGCCTGTGCTCTGCACTTCTCAAATAACAATTTTTTTTCCAATGGATTTCCTCAAAAGTACTTGAAAGTGTTTGGGAGGTCTGTTGTGATTTTCTAGGGGTTTGTTTGTTTGTTTTTAATTAAAGTTTTAAACTGTCTTTTATCCAGCTCTTTTTTCCGGTCTTATGTTTAACTTTCTTATGTTCTTCTGGGTTCTACAGTCAATAACACTGGTTTTCTCTGAGGGGAAGGACTGAAAGACAGGAGAAAGCTGACAATGACTCCTTCATGTCCCAAATCTTCCACTGGGAGGAACATGCTGCTGATGGTCAGCCTTCCCTTGACTTTGGTCTTTGCGCTTGGCACAAACATTTTTGTTTATATTTTCTCACACGTGGTCTACTTTTTTTCATCTGTATCCAGTTAATACTTGAGTGTTGTACACTAATCTTCCCCAACCCATCAGCACAAAGGCATAGTATTTGTTTCTCAGTGACTGTAGAGATTTCTTAGACTCCTAAACCTATACTAAAACAGTCTGGGTAACAGCCTTTTTATTAAAACACAGAGATTATGAGTTAAAGCAAGATATGACCACCTCAGGTCAGCACAAGATTGGACTAGGCCTGAGATCCTGCACTTACAGAGTCTGTGTCCTTTTCCTGGGCTAAATATAGGATGCAGTATTTCCCCCAATAACTTCCCTTCAGCACAAAATCTGTGTATCTAAATCTGTTATCCACAAACAAATGGAGTATGAATTTCTCTAAGACATCAAAATTTATATGTATTTCACACAAATAGCAAAGACAGCAATCCAGAAAGGTTAGGAAAAGTGAAGAACATGAGATCATTAGGTTGGATACATTGCTGGTAGACTTCAAAAGGATTTAGGTCTACTAGTGTTTTCTGTCTGTTGTTTACATTACTAAATCTGTTTGGGGAAGTTCACACAAGCTCAGAAGGTTATTTTTAGTCAACTTCTTAGTTTCCTTTGAGACACCTGAAAGGTGTGGGCAGGGGTAGCTTCTCCCATTTCAGAACTGGAGATCAATTTAATCCCTTTAAAATGTGCATGAGTCACTCCAGTTTAACACATTTTACCATTTGAAGCTCCAGAAAATGTGACAGTCAGAATTAACATTCACTGTATTTTTCTCTTTTGATTGTAAAATTCAGAGCAAGAAAATGATAATGCAGTATTAGTTGGGTTTTTTAAGATCCCTTCCAAAACCAAATCTGTATAACCTCTTAAATTATGAGGTCAGGCAACAGTGTTTCTGTGAGTCAGTTTGAGTCTGTTTCAGTTTTTCCTCAGAGAAGGAAGTCTGGGATCCTAAATCTGGCACCAGGAATAAGTTTAAACAATATCTCACCTCTTGTGGTTACTTTTAAAGATCACTGATTTTAAAGGAAGATTTTAATGAAGGTTGGTTTGTTTGTTTGTTTTTTTTAATGCTACTGAATTAGGGAAGGAGTTTTAACTGCCTATCGTATTGAAGAGAAATATAACCTGCAGAAGAGCTCTGAACAACACTTCTTTTGAATCTCTACATACAAAATAATTTGCATTCTCCTCTTGGCAAGGCAGGAAACCTGACAGATTGATAGGAAAACAGATTTTCTGGCTGATTGTTAAATATGTTTCTTTGATTTTTGCAGAAGAACATGGAGATGTCCCAGGGTAAAGTAACACACCAACACAGAAGAAGGAAAGGGCAATTTCAAGATGCTCGAAAACCTGGTTTTTGAGCTCATGTAGGATCACTCCCAGTGGTTATTCAAGCTACCTTTTAGTTTCCTTAAAACATTTTTATTATTGAAAGGAAAAAGGAAGCTAGGAGAAAGCAACCAACAAAACAGACAGCTCTAAATTACAGAACAGTCCTCACATTTGTTTTTCAGACCTGGAGTATTTTTTCTTAGCTGAAAACAGTAGTGGTTTCCTGTGATCTGATAGCTATTTGTCTCACAGAATGCTACATTAACATCTCAGGTGTTTAGTCTGAGCTAGACAATCAGGCTACTTCTACAGCCAGCTGTGTGGGGTTGGTGCCTCTGGAGGGCAGTTAAGCTCATTTTATGATGGGCATTTAAGAGAGAGATCTACAGAAAGCAATTCATCTTAGCTACATCTATCCATTAACTATGGACAGTCTGAGGGAATAGTTTTAATTGGACACCTAACTTCGAGACAGCTAAAAGCAGAGGTGAGTCCCACCTCTTGTCAGCTGACAATATAAGCCCTCATCATTCCCAAAGATTATGCTCAGCTGCAGATAAGGATTTGTTGGGGACTATATTAGCCTTTGTGTAGCATCCTTCCACCCAAACTTAAGTACTTCGAGGACCTGGTCTGCTGAGCTTACTAGAACTTTTCAATTCGTTGCATTATTACAGAATTTGCAGCTCTACCAAGTTGTAGATAAGGGGTATTCTGGTCCGACCACAGTGCCAAAAATAAATTTTGCCTTGCAAGTTCCAGCCATTTTTCAGGTCTTCTTGGTATTCGTTTCTCACCTCTTAGTCAAAAGCCTTTGCTCACAGTACTCAGGAAGGAAACATTCAGTATGAGTGCAGAATTCAGGTTCCCTATTCAATGAAGAGAGACATAAGAAAATACCTGGAAAATAGTGCAGGTGAAAGAGTGCTGTGAACTGCTTAGACTGCAAAATTCTAAATTATTTTTCTTGGCATGTCCAACCAAAATCTTAGCCAACACAGAACATGCACCAATAAAGTCAATGACAAAGCTTGAAATGGAAGCAACTGAAAACACAGGAACAATTACTGCCCAACTGTCTTTGTTTAAGCTGCCATTTACTTATGAGCATTTGGATCTTATTATTTCTGCCAAATTTGTATTTTACTGTGGCCGGGAAAATAAGACAAAACAAACCTCTGTTCTTGAATTTGAGACATCTGGGCTCTAGTGAAGGTGACTCTGAGTTCCCAAGCAAGTAAGAATCAGTGTTCACATAGAAAATGCTTTCATTGTTAGACAGTTAGGAGTCATGCATTCATTTCCTGAAGGGAGAAGGGAAATAAGCTTTGTATAATTACTTGGGGATGTGGATCTATGATTGTGCTGCAATGCTGAATTGGAAATTAATTTCTTTCCATGCAAATCAATTTGTTCATTGGAATGATCTCCAAATTTTTGCTAGACTCAAAGCCATTTGAGACTTAGATTTCCTCAAGGAGTGCTTAAGCAAGCGTTCTGCTGACTGTATTGAGTGTGGTGCATTCATAAAATTGTGCAATAATTTAGGCTGAAAGCGACCTCTGGAGGTCATCTATTGTGACACTTGTTCAGAGGTGGTGGGGGGAGTCAACTTCAAAGTTACAGCTTAGGTAGACTTTGAATATAAATCCATATTTTTTCCCTAATTTTACTGCAAGGACACTGCAGAAAAACATACAAAAATACTTGGTAAAGATAAGTTAAACTATTTCTACTGCTCTCCACTATCTACTGGTCCAGTCATCTCACCGTAAAGGTGTTCTAGACTATTAGGCACAACTTTGCCATTGTAAATCCAGGCTGGTCAGTTCACACTCTTATCATTTCTATAGCTGGACAAGGCTCAAGGAAAATCTGCTTCATAGTTTCCCTAGTGTTGCACAAAAATCTTGTTATGGCCAAAACAGATAAAACCTATTACGTGCTGCTAAGAATTTATCATTAGTTTAAGTCAAGCCCGGTCTTATCAAAACATAGCAGTTGATTTTATTTCAATGAGATTAACTGAAATATTTCTGTTTCATAATGTAGTTACAACCGATAAACACAAACTTCTGTTAGAAACAAACAGTTTCTAACCCATTCCTTACTTTATCCTCAGATATTCTTGTAAAATCAATCAGTTTAATTTCACTGAATAATAGGAGTTTATGGGGTTGCCAATTAATAAAGTTCTTAATAAAACAGTAAACCAGAGGATGATAACTTTGATTTCATCTCTTTTCATTTTGGGTTTTCTTGTGGATGCTTTTATAGGTTTTCTAGTAGTTTCCTTCTTGCTTTTTCTTTACTGGTTTCTACCAAATTTAAATCACCTTATATTGACTGTTAGCTGAAGTTATGCATTAAGTTTTCTCAGCCCAACTAACATAAAGGATTAATGTTTGTTACTTACTGATTTCAGGGGTTGTCAGAACTTCACCTTATAAGAGCTAAGCTGAAACGATTTAGGCAATAGATGCTTACCAAAAGACCTTTGTAAACAGCCAAATCATGCTGAGATCATGTCAAGCCAATACAAGCCTGAAGTTCTAAGACCCTGCATGACCAGATCAGTACAAAGGCTGTTACCTCCTAACAGTCACAGCAGAAATTGTATATAATGGGCTATTCCAAGGAACACAACTAGGCTGGCAAGTTGCAGGTTTTGACTTTTTTAAAGATAAACATGTTAGTCTTCACATGTGCATAAGATAGTTTTAATTGTTTCCAGTAAAATTTTTGCCTTCTCTATCAACAGTAAAGGAACTTGACTAGCCCCTGTTCCCATCTTAGATCTTAGAGGTACCGAATAATCTTTTTCTACTTGCTTTATGTACTGCATGAACGTAATTTAAAGGAACAGGATTGGAAATAAGAGGTGGGGAGAGAAATATTGCTCTCTTTGTTTTGCCATCAGGGTCTTTAAATCCTAATTTCTAAGGGATTTTCTCTTTAATCTGACAGAGACAATAAATAAATTGAAGCTTCCTGATTGTCACCTCAGTAACTTAATTACATAACTATTTCTGTCTGAGTTTCTCAAAACTGATGAAAAAAACCCTAAAAATTTCAATTTTTGGAGGTCTGAGTCCATCACAAATTATTACCCCCAATTAATGCACATTTTCAGGATATTTTGGTCATTCTTAATTATTGCTATTTATTTAATTCTGCCAATATTTTTTTTTCTATTCCCTTTTGTTGTTGTTGTTCCACAGACATACAAGACTCCTTGTACCAGTTAGTTCCTTCATTCTAAGCTCCTCTTCTCTTGGGTTTTAGAACATTCCCTGCTTTCACTGTCAGAAAGTTGTTATGTGGTTAGAAGGACTATCTGAGTCTTCTTACATTATGCCATCAATGCAATGAATGCAAGCACCACCAACCAGCTTGTTGAAATCAAAAGCAGACTAAAGCCAAACTTACTGAGTGTGAAGGGTAGTTCAACAGAATGTAATACTAAAAAAAAATATGTTTTTGCCATTTCACAATGTTGGTTTGTTTTTTTTTGGAAACTGTCGTAGATATGTAAGGTCATTTTTGTTATCATTATCTAGTATCTAGACCCATCCTTATTAAAAACAACCAATTTTTCTGACTAATTCTAATGCAAACCTGAAACAGATAATTTATTCTAAGCTTGCTTTGGATAAACAAGCATGGGAAAAACTGTCTTACTCTTCCTTCATTTGTGTCATGCATAGTTTCAGAAACTTAACCAAAGTAAGTGGATATATGTCCAAACTTAAGATGCTCTTTGAATTTGATATACAACTTTTTACGTTACAATATTGTGCAGAAAACCTCATGAGCATATAATTTGTTATTATTATGACAGCTCATTAGGGCTGTCTCAAAAACAGTATTTCCATTTCATGGAAGAAAAAAAAAGGTTGTTCAAAAATTGGTTTTTGTTCTGACGCAGAATCAAAATTTGATCTGTTTGATTTCTTAGGGTCTAGGCAGAAAAAAATCCAACAACATTGAGGTCAATGACCTATAACTGCTTTTCTATCTCCCTTGCACTATCTTGACATCTCAGCTATTATCTAGGTCAGCGTGATTCTCTGAGACCTGAATTTAATCCTTGACTAAGGAAAACATCATAACTTCTGTCAAAATAATTATTTTCACACACAAAAGCCCAGTTCTGATAAATATGCATGGATACCTCTTACATTTCTGTCTATCTATTTAGCTCAATCTGCAGAGCTCTGTAATAGGCAAGGCTGTATATCTTAGTTTGATGAATCTTAGCAGGATGCATTTATTCCTACACTGAACATAGGGTCTCTGTCTGCATAGTTTCTTTGATGAAGACAGATCACAAAAGGCTAATTTGTGTCAGTCACAGCAGACTCTGAAGCCATGGTCAAAAAGGTTACACAGGGCTTATGGTCCTGGAAAGGTTTTTGCTCATATTTAATGGTGCATGAAAACTCTGGTGTTCATGCACAAGACAAGACAAAGGTAGGTTTAGATTAGATATTAGGAAGAAATTCTCCACTATAAGGGTGGTGAGGTCCTGGCACAGGTTGCCCAGAGAAGCTGTGGCTGCCCCATCCCTGGAAATGTTCAAGGCCAGGTTGGATGGGGTTTGGAGTGACCTGGTCTAGTGGAAGGTGTCCTTGCCTGTGGCAGGGGGTATAATAACTGGATGGTCTTTAAGGTCTCTTACAATCCAAACCATTCCATGATTCTATGAAACTATGAAGTTGTATCTTCAGATTTCTTTTAAAATCTGGTTGACAATTCTTACTTTCCTATCAAGAACAGAAGCAGAACAGAAGGAACTAATTTTGTTGTTTCCTATAATCCACCTGCCCGCTCCAAAAAAGAACAACAAATCATACTAATGATCACATGTATCAGAAATCATCCAAATACTTCTGAAGAGGTTTGATTTTGTTTCTTTTCATTAAAAGTACCAAGTGGGATCAGTTTTCCAGACTGGTTACCACATTCATAATGCTACTCAAGCTACAGAAAACTGCATCAGTTCTTCTTAAAAAAAAAAAAGAAATCAAATAACAGAATTTTTGTATTCCTCTAATGAGACCTGTTGTCTTCAGCAGCAGTTCTGTAAGGCATTATATTATACAAAAGAAACTGAACAAGCTTGTTATGTACAAACTAACTAATGTGGTGTACCATCAAGTATCTTGCTTTAAGTCTTTGTACTGTTCTCTACTTTCCCTATTACTTTTAGCTGACTTTACGCTGTGTGTATAGTTAAATGGCAATGTTGAATGCAACACTGTGGTATTTTGTCTGCACATCACACTAGAAATAAGTATATGCTAATACTAACCTAGGAATTCAAGTTTATCACACAGCTGATCTAGGGTCTTTTTTTGTTTTCAAGGAATTACTATGAATAAATCCCAGATCAAGATATCTTCTTCTGAATCCTTATTATTTGCAGACTGGCTTATTATCTGAGTCATTAAAAAAAACTATTAATTTATTGTTTCTCCTTAAAACAACAACAACCCAATTCATTGTACCTCCTCTGGAAAAGTGGAGAAAGCTGTATCTCCTAGAAGGCTGTATATTTTGAGCATTTTGCAAAACCAGTGTCTTCACAATGCAGTCATAAAGAATCATTAATGTAAATTCTATAAATTGCTCTTTTCAGCATTATTTTTATATCAGTTTTTCAGATGGAGAAACCAAGGCAGAGGTAGACAAGGTGAAATTAGGTGAAATATGGTGAGTCACAGCCAGAGCTATCCCACAGTTATAAGCCTTTTAACTTCAAGTAATTCTGACTCATGTTTTCTCCTTTCTTCCTGCAACTTTGATCTACAGATATAAAATCATGCAACAACTTAAGAAGGAATAACTGGCGCACAGAACCAGACAATGCATTTTTATTTATGGTTCTTTTACCATCTCTTTTGCCCCCTCTGAGGAAAACAATACTCACAAATTTTAAGATTACTGTGAAGGACAAAATGAAACAACAGAATTCAAACATTGGCAAATATCCATTTGGCACTTCAATAGATCTAATATTACTACCTGAGCAAAAAGAACCTCAGGGACTCCATTCTGCTTTCACTTATGTCAGTAAATCTAGAGTAACTTCACTACAAATGCTGTAGTCAATAGTTATTTCTGATTTACACTTATGAAGCTGAGAGAAAATGGGGCTTTAATTGATCAGCAAAACCTGTCTCAGTGTAGATTTTTCTCCAGCAGTCATCTTACTGTAGTAATTTCAGGAAAAATAAATAATAAGATTCAAACACCACAGTAAGCAGTTAAGGAAATTATATATCAAATAAGCTCCAAAAAGCCTGGAGAATTGCAAACAGAAGTTTTGCCTTACAGGTCTCATTCCTTATGTAGATTTAAATAATTCAATTGTTGAATAAATCTTCTATATTCTATTTATTCAAGCATTTTCAACTTTCATTTCCCAGCAGCCATGCCAAGAGTCATAAGAAAGAAAGGATCTTTTTTGATCATTGACAACAGTGATGTGAAAATAAGTTGCATACCCAAGTTTCTGCATATTGCATAGTAAAGGTATAGATAATAGTATGCTGCCTACAACTATCCTCAGCAAGAGTGGGACTGGGAAAAAAACAGTTTCTTCCCTAGGCTTAAATAATTCATTGGTTGAATCACTGAATACATCTCGGGTTTTGTCATGCATTCACAGATTTCCTGTGATACTTTTGCTGACAATAAAATTTAAAACAAAACAAAACAAAAACATACCTCGCCTTCTCTTAAAGAGGAAAGAGTCTGATAAGAAACCTTTTGTAGTTTCAGAAAACTTACATTATATTGAAGATGATTGCTGTGTTCATAGTAGTAACTTTTATGGTAGTTGAAATAGGTTTTCATTATGTATTTTAAACAATTTTTCAGTCTTTTATCAGGAGTTCTTCGATGAAGTATGAGCTACAGGGAATTCAGAAAAGCTTTTTTCACTTCCTGTGTTCTCCTTTGGAAATCAAAGTATGGGGTTATCATGTTGTCAAATGCTACTGTGTGACAAAAGAAGGCACAATACTAACGAGTGTTGAATTGACCCTTATTATCTTTAAAGTTTTGTTTACACTCAGATCTCTTTCTAGGTTTCATTGATTATGCATAGGTAAATGAAGACATGATATTCTGCAAATGCAACTTGCTCTGGGGCAGAAACTAGATAATAAAGAAAGGCAACACAAAGAATCTTCTAACAGTCCTCTCAGCAAACATTGCATTAGTTTCTAGGTTTGTTGAGAAATGACCAACAGCCTGGGAACACACACTTGCGTCTGGTAATTCCACAGTGGTGCAATTCTGTGTTTTCACTTCTCTCACAGCTGTTTGGTCTACCTTCTTCTCCCAGTTTTCAGCACAACTCATCAAGAAGGCTTTTTGAGCCACACTGCTTCACTGATATCACAGGATCACAGCATGTCTGAAGTCGGAAGGAACCACAGTGGTTATCTGGTCCAACTTCCCGGCTCAAGCAGGGTCATCCCAGAGCATGTTGTACAGGATTGCGTCCAGATGGTTCCAGAATATCTCCAGTGAGACATTGGTATTGTGTAAGGCCCACCTTTCACCTGAGTTTCTTAATCAGCTGAAGGATTCGAATGGAAAGATGGGCTTGAGTTCCTATGGAAAAGAGGAGCCTGTTGGGAGGTGAAGAAACAGCAGTAACTGTTTCCTGGAGACATCAGAGTTTTAGGTGACTTTGTGTCATGTTACCTGGTTCTGTGTTGTATGGGAAATGTTCTCTAAAATAACAAATGTTTTATACCTTACTGTCAGGCACACAACTTGTCATCCAAGGGAGATGTGGGCATTAATGGGAAAGAGGTGAAGCAAGGCAAGCAAGAATCCTGCATTCTGTTACACCATCAGGACACTGCTGAAAACATAAGGATAAAAGGTGTGATATCTCGAGTTGTGCATTGGCTTATACAGCACAGGCATATCTAAGAATGTCAAAGTACTAAAGTCTTTTGTCAATTATCTTTCTGCCAGCTCCTCAGCTGATTTAAAGTCAGACCAGAGTTAGGAATGGTCTGTTTGTTCATTCCTGCTCTCTGAACTGTCACAGATCTATCATATCATTGGGCATGGTGTGAGGGTTGTCCCTCTACAGTCTCTCAAAAGAGTATTAGACCTCATTTGTTCATGCGGTAGCTCTCCAAAGTTTTATTCTCATTTCAGTATTAGTGAAAGAGTTTTATGCTGTCAAAGGCACTGTTTTCCAACAAAAATAATAAAAAAGTGCATTTAAAAAAGACACTTGTGAAATACAGAAGAAAACACCAAAAAAAAAAAAGAAGTACACCAAAGTGACATTTCTGGTTTATCATGACTTAAGATTTTTCTTAACTAAAATATTTGCTTTCTTAAGTAAAATATTTGTTGTTTTTCCTCAGTAACTTTCTGAAGGACAGACTTTCTCATAAAGCACTGCTGTTAAAACTCACTTGGATCAAAAAATAAGCTTTGATAGTGTCTGAAAACATTTGATTTTTCTCATCACTCTATACTGTACTTCATCATCACAGTGAATATTGGATGGTATATTCCTGAGTAACTAAGATAAAAGTCTACAGATGAAAACAATATTTCTTAAAGTAAAAGCAGTTGGAAAAAATACCCAAACAGCCTGGTACTGAAGTGGAGCTGTAAGAACTCCATGTAACCTAAGAAGACTTCAGCGTTCATTGGGACGTTGTCTGAAAAAAATAAGTAATGAGGACTCTGGTATAACGAAAATTTGGTGACAAAAAAAGAGGTACAGAAGCAGAAGGGTGAGTAAAGTTTCTTTAATTTTTTCTTTCAGAAACTATGTCTTGAAATACCTTCAGAGATGAAAAAGAGGAGAGCTTGCACACATGCATGCATAGAAGGATATATTCAAGGAGACTTTCTCTGCCTATTAAAGCTTTATTTTTGACTTTACATGTTTGAAGTTTCCATTCAGGAATGTTCTGTCTCTGCTTTTTTTTTTTCTTTCCTCTCAAGAGTTTGCAAAAGAAAAGGGGGAAAAAAAAAGCTCTGCTGTGCTCATACATTTTTTCTATTTCTTGAGTTAGCTCAGGGTGGGAGGTGGAGCTTGCAATTCCTTTCATTAGCTGCTTTGAGATTCACATCTTTTGTTCTTGGAACTCTCTTATTTGAAATTCTTTTTTTTAAGTCAGCAGGGAGCAAGGGTTGATGAGCCCCAGCCTCAGCTACAGCCTTGGGGCAAAGAGTCTTCTTTTTGAATAATAGTCTTACGGTTTTGTTGTATTTTATTTTTCCCTGAAATGTATCTTGGATATGTTGATTTGTAAAAGGCTCTTCTGAGGCTTGCACTTGTCCTCTTTTCTTTATAGTTTTCTGACTTTTTTATTTTTCCCTTACCGTGTTATAAGTTTACAGAATGTTTATACTTCTTTATTCCAAAATCCCCATCATGTTTTTTTCTATTATGGCTTTGATAGATATATATTTCCATTCTGTGTTTTACTTTTCTTAAACTGATGTAAGATCAGAGTAAACATTTGCCACCTGTCTTCCTAGATATTTAGGGAGAACAAGTATTGAATATCACGGTGCATTCAGTTTTCATACATAAAGGATTTTTACTGGGACATTACATGCCACATTTCATTGTTTAAACCAGCACTTAGAAAGATGAATACCTTGTAGGTCTGGGAATTTTGTTAAGAGACAAGAGGTAAAATTTTCTGCAACATTTTTGATTTATTCCTAGTTTTCATGTTTCCATCTATATAACCTAGTGCTTAAAGCATTTACTTAAGAATCATCCTTTCTGAGCCTGAATGGGTTTAATTCTGCATCTTCTGTTACTCCAGGACAAGCCCTATACCCTAAAAATACGTAAAGTCGTGACTCCCGTTAAGGCATTCCTGGCTACACACTGGCTCATCAATATTCATAGGGAGAGAGCATGAAAAAGAAAACATAATTTAGAAGCCTAATGCCTGTGATACTCCACTGAGAGAAAGGAGGTCTGTGTTCTAATCCTTGTTTTCCTTATTTATCTCTTAAATTACCAGTCAAAAGGGAAATCTGGGGTTTTCTCATTTCACACTGGTACTGCCTTTTCACTGTAGTATAACATTTCAGACTTCACAGGCAGCATATTCATTCCTCAGAATCCCATGAAGCTCTTTGTGTCTGAGAGCAGTGCACTAAAAGGTGTCTGACATTCCTTTTTTGTGAGAAGCAGGGCCCTGATCTTAATTGGGGAAACCATCCCTTTCAAAAATGCTGTGTCCAATCCCAGTTAATCACACAGTTTGGTTTGCTTGCTTGAATTTGCTTCATTTTGCTTTGGTCAGTAGAATAGTTGGGAACTTGATATTAGCCATTCTGGGAAGCGTGTGTGACATTTTGCTATGAGAGGTTGTTGTTTACTACACATATCGATTCTTAAATATTCCCCAACCAGTGTTAAAGATGCTGAAAGCACCCATAGTCACCGTTTGATTAATTTGTACATGTTTCTCTTTTCATTTTAATGTATGTTCCCTGTCCCTTGGGAAATGTCTCTGGTATATTCCTCATGACCTCTTAGTCTTTAACACAGATCTTTGGAATAAATATATTCAAAACCTTTTACCTTAATGTAAATGGACACATCTTACTCCCTTTCTATTGTGGCCTGGGGGTAGAGGGACACAAGCTCTATATGCTTTTATCTCTTCAATTCATTCCATTACTAGTAGAAAGCAGTATCTTCATAACACTGGCTGTAATCATCATCTTCCCAGCTGTAGCAAAAGTGAATCTCCAGGTTTTTTTGTTAAAGATACAATTCAGGGTTCAAGAGAATTAAACTATTGCTGATGATTTTATACTTTATTTCTTACTATTACTATTATTTTGCTTCTCTTTTTCTGCTTCTTTGTAAAGCCTTGTCCCCTTAACCCCAGAAAGAAACTCACATTCACCACAAAAAATCTCATGCTTAGAATAAAGTATTGAAAGGGTTTTCAGGGTACAGTATGTCACCAAAAATGTTCATAACACTATTAAAAATCTTAGGAACATCAGCAGCACAGACAAAAAAAAGACATGATAATACTACATCAGAAAATGCTGAAACAGTCCAACTGAAATGTTGCAGGACTGTTCTAAAAAATTTTTGCCACAAAGAAAATGTCTTTTTGAATCATTCTGAATTTAGTTTGGCTTTATAATCTTAAACCAACCAAGCATTTAACTAAAATTGGAAAACTGCTTGCTAGAAGGAGTTATATGCTGGCAGTACCTGGAATAGGAAGCTTCATATATTGCTCACTCTTCCATAATTTGAGAATCTTTTCATGATAATAATTTGTGTATCTTTGTTGTCATGGGAATGACTGAGAAAGCTGGAATTAAGTGTCATTACCTCTTTGTGCAATCAGAAGGGATGAGGAGATAGTTGTGAAAGCAAAAATTCTTGTTTAGAAACAGGTCCTGACTTACTTTCTCCCTTCTTTTCCTTCCTTCCTTCCTTCCTCCCTTCTTCTCCTTCCTTCCTTCCTTCCTCCCTTCTTCTCCTTCCTTCCTTCCTTCTTCTCCTTCCTTCCTTCCTTCCTTCCTTCCTCCCTTCTTCTCTCTCTTCTTTCTTTCTTCTTTCTTCTTTCTTCTTTCTTCTTTCTTCTTTCTTCTTTCTTCTTTCTTCTTTCTTCTTTCTTCTCTCTTCTTTCCTCTTTCTTCTCTCTTCTATCGTCACTCTTCTCTCCTCTTTCTTCTTTCTTCTGCCTCCTGGGGCCGGTACGGGTGCCCGCGCTGCCTGTGCCGGAGCCTCTGACCGCCGCGGGGTCCTGCGCAGCGTGTGCAGGGGCTTCCGGCCGGCGCGGGGCCTACCCGGGAGGTCTTCTTTCTTCTTTCTTCTTTCTTCTCTCTTCTTTCTTCTTTCTACTTTCTTCTCTCTTCTCTCTTCTCACTTCTCTCTTCTCTCTTCGCACTTCTTTCTTCTGTCTTCTCTCTATTTTCTCTCCTCTCTCTTTTTCTTCTGTCTTCTCTCTTCTCTCTTCTTTCTTCTGCCTCCGGAGGCCAGCGCGGGTGCCCGCGCTGCCTTCGCCAGAGCCTCTGACCTCCGCGGGGTCCTGCGCAGCGTGCACAGGGGCTTCCGGCCGGCGCGGGGTCATGTCCGCGCTGCCTACACTGGAGCCTCTGACCGCCGCGGGGTCCTGCGCAGCGTGCGCAGGGGCTTCCGGCCGGCGCGGGGCCTACCCGGCCGGCACGGGTGGCCGCGCTGCCTGCGCCGGAGCCTTTGACCGCCGCGGGGTCCTGCGCAGTGTACACTGGGGCTTCTGGCCGGCGCGGGGTCCTCCCGGGCGGCGCGGGTGCCCGCGCTGCCTGCACCGGTGCCTCTGACCTCCGCGGGTTCCTGCGCAGCCTGCGCAGGGGCTTCCGGCCGGTGTGGGGCCCCACCAGGAGGTCTTCTGTCTTCTTTCTTCTTTCTTCTCTCTTCTGGCGTCTCTCTTCTTTCTTCTGGCATCTCTCTTCTCTCTTCTGGCGTCTCTCTTCTCTCTTCTGCCATCTCTCTTCTCTCTTCTGGCGTCTCTCTTCTCTCTTCTGGCATCTCTCTTCTCTCTTCTGGCATCTCTCTTCTCTCTTCTGGCATCTCTCTTCTCTCTTCTGGCGTCTCTCTTCTCTCTTCTTCTTCCTTCTGCCTCCCCCGGCCAGCGCGGGCTGCTTTTATACCGGATCCGGGCAGGTGCCCTTTGTGACGTCAGAGCTTTCTGAGCCACTGTCACCAGCGATGTCACAGTGGCCGCCCCTGACGCATCACAATGGGGGTCCCGCGGGTGCTCCCGCAGGAGTCTCTCCCACCGCCGGGCTGGATCCCTGACGCGGGCGTGGCTCTGCCAATAGAGCACAGCAAGCTCCCATCAGATGAGGGTGTCAGTGGTCCCTGCTGTCCCCGTGCGCCGGCAGCGACTTGTTCAGGGTTTGCCCAGGCCCGCGTCTGTGCTGGCCCGGGCTTTCCCTGGCTCGGGAGAGCCCCCTGGACCCCACTCGGGAGTGTCTTGCTGGGGATCGGGCCTCTCACAACCAGGGCCCTATGCCAGGAATGCATCCCTTGGGACCCAGACCGCTCCAAAGCTTTGTCCTTGCTTCCCCTGTGCCGAGAGTGACATGCGGGATGCGTTTCTTCCAGTTCAGCATGTGCAGAGCTGAACTTCCAGTGTCCTTTCTGTTCAAAGCCTTCTGGAGGCAAAAAGGGGGCTGGGGTGAGGGGGAATGTCAGTAAGTGGGAGCTTAAGTATTCCAGAAAAGGAAGGACCAGAAAAAGGCAGCTTCAAATATAAGTAACAACAACAATAACACAAGGCGTTACCAATTCTGGAACTTTTTCAATGAAAACATGAAACACTAACTTATATAATCTTATAGGAAATAACCTTAAGTTTTAAATAAACAAGCGACTGTTCAATACTAACATATATAATCTTAGAGGAACTAATCTTCCATTTTAAATAAATCTGCAGTCAAACCTGTCAATAGGCAACAAAAGGAGCACGTGCTCGAAGGCTCCCTTTGGGACATGGCTCACACTGCTGTGCTTTCCCAGATGAAGGACACACAGAAGTCTGAGGTTCTCAGCATTTAATTTGCCTCAGCCTTTACTGGCAGAGTTTGCTCTCAGACATCCTTGTCTAATGGCAGAGTTTGGAAAAGGGAGGTACTACTGATATGGTTTGGAGCTGGCTCCCTGCCAAGTCTCCAAACCTTACCACAAGAAGTCATAAAAGAGTATGGCGTAATAAACACTTGAAGAAAAGTACCAAGATCAGTGTTTACAGAGCCATAGTGCTGTCTACTCTCTTATACGGTTCCGAATCATGGGTCATCTACCGCCACCACCTGCGTCTCCTAGAACGCTTCCATCAACGGTGCCTCCGTACAATCCTAAACATCCACTGGTCAGATTATGTGACCAATACATCTGTTCTTGAAGAGGCAGCAGTCACAAGTATTGAGGTCATGCTACTGAGAACGCAGCTGCGATGGGCAGGGCACGTCTCCAGGATGAAGGACCACTGCCTCCCTAAGATCCTGCTTTATGGTGAACTTGCCACAGGCTGCCGCAAGAGAGGAGCCCTGAAGAAAAATTACAAGGACTCCCTGAAACAACAACTCAGCCTCGGGCATATTGATCACCATAACTGGTCTACTCTGGCCTCCAATCGGGAGGCCTGGAGACACACCATCTATAACGCTGCTGATGCTTTTGAGAAAGCACGCAGGATCACCCTTGAGGAGAAAAGATAACGCAGAAAGAATCGAGCCTTGTAGAATATACCATCCATACCATCTAAGGAGTCTTTCTGCTGTGCCTTTTGCACGTGCATTTCTCGTATTGGCCTTTTTAGCCACCAACGCGCTTGCAAGAATCGTGGGTAGAGCCCTTCCCAAATCTTCGTTCGCGAAGCCTAGCCATGATAATCTTAAACTGTCTCATTTTGAAAAAAGTAAAAATACTCTATTTTACATCACCTTTGGAAGTTCTTCTTTATGAGATTTAATATTTGTAATATTCTAAATTAATTCTTTTATACCCTTAGTCTAAAATTTTGTACCGATTTTTGATTATGCTTCTATGATGCTTCTAAATAAAATACATTACTCAACGTGAAACCTCAACATTTTGATCCTTTGTTTCTTAAAATGTGTTCAGAGACAAGATTTCTTTTCTTCTTTGTGTCTTGATTTGAAATCTAGATCCACATTAAAATGTCACAGCCTCCTGAAAAATAGGCATTATTTTCTGAACATCACAAAAGGTAGAGAAGTTCACAAGGAAAGGCAGAGGACACACACTATTGCTGGAAATGGATAGAACAAAATCTGATATCTGTATAAAAAATATACTTCATTGCAGCTTCTGGGAGGAATTTATGGGTTTTGTGCAATGGAAGAGAAAATTCTCAAGCTGGAGAACTATGAAAAGATTCTTTAGGGTGTTACGGGGGTGTTGTTTTGTATTGCCTTTTTTTTTTTTTTTTAAACATATGGGGGAGTGTGCATAAGAACGCCCATACAAACAATCGGACCCTTACTCTAGTTTCTGACTTAGGTTGCAGGTGCCTATGGAAAGATATGTTCAAAGTATGAAGTTACTTGTCCTCTACTGTATGTTCAATTTCCAGTCACCATTGATATTGCAACTTCCTAAATCACAGATTGAGTACACTATGTTGTTAACATCATCTTAGGTCAGATCCTACTCATTCACACAAGCAGGAATTTTTAAAAGGCAGCTTGCAACCTTTTTCAGCTAATTTGTCTTGGTAGGCACAGTTGTGCCTGGTCCTTATGAGGTTTCATAATTAATTTATGAACATCTACTTTATTCTATGTTAAATAGATTTTTTTTCCTCGTTACTTAGGTGTAGTTGGCGACTTCTAATCATACATTAAGATCATCTCATGTAAATACAGCCACCAGGAAGTTAAGCATCCAGTTCTTGCAATCAACAGAAAGAGACATGAAACAGTTTCCAAGGACAGTTTACCCTGTTGCAAAATAAATTACTAATTGCTGAAATGAATTTCTCACTAGATCTGACTCTTTTGGGTTGAATAGGGAGCCCAGATAAAATAACTCAGATACCCTGTTTTTACATGGCTGTCTCTAAGAAGGATATCACCCATGTTAACAAGAGCAGCCTCTATCATGCAGCTCTCTCCTCACTTCACTAATACGATGTTAGTGACCCAAATCAATAGGCATCCTGCCTTCCTTTTAACATATTAGCAAACAGAATCTACAGCTTTGCTAGCAAATGAAATCAGAAGTGAAACACTTTCTGGTCCAGTCCAACTGGGACTTAGAGACAATAGTTTATGTCTTAAAAAAAATCAGCTGCCTACACAGTACCCACTAGCCCCAAACTATATTAATGCCCAGAATGAGATCTGACAGAGCAGTAGACGAACTAGGCTCAATCTCACCCAATTATTTAATAGCATGGGTGATTGCAGAATGGGTTTTATGGCTTTTGCCATGGCCTGATTAGTCACAGAATCACAGAACTACAGAATCATTTAGTTTGGAAAAGACTTCCAAGATCATCGAGTCCTACCTCTGACTGAACAACACCTTGCCAACTAGACCATGGCACTAAGTGCCATGTCCAGCCATTTCTTAAACACCTCCACCACCTCCCTGGGCAGCCTGTTCCAATGCTTAACAAACCTTCCCGTGAAGAAATTCTTCCCGATGTCCAACATGAACCTCCCCTGGTGCAGCCTGAGGTCATTTCCTCTTGTCCTGTTGCTGATTGTCTGGGAGAAGAGCCCAACCCCACCTTGCTGCAACCTCCTTCCAGGCAGTTGTAGAGAGTGAGATGGTCCTCCCCGAGCCCCCTTTTCTCCAGGCTAAAAACACCCAGCTCCCTCAGTCTCTCCTACTATGATTTTACAGACCCTTCACCAGCTCTGCTGCCCTTCTCTGGACTCACTTCAGCACTTCAATGTCTTTCTTTTTGTTGGGGGGCCCAGAACTGCACACAGAACTCGAGGTGGGGCCTCACCAGTGCCCAGTGCAGAGGGACAGTCACAGCCTGGTCCTGCTGCCCACACCATTGCTGACACAGACCAGGTGCCATTGGCCTTCTCGCCCACCTGGGCACACCTGAGCTCATGTTCAGTTGCTGTCAGCCAGCGCCCAAAGGTCCTTTCCCTCTGGGCCACTTTCCAGCCACCAGCCTGGAGCACTGCATGGGGTTGTTGTGGCCAAAGTGTAGGAGGACCTGGCACTTGGCCTTGTTGACACTCATACCATTGTAACTTCGATCCAACCTGTCCAGGTCCCTCTGCAGAGCTTTCCCACCCTCCAGCACATCAACACTCCCACTCAAAGTCAATTGGTAGCACATGTGCACAATAGTATTGGTCTCTCTGACATGGGTTTGTTGAATAAATAACCTTTTATGCAAAATTTTACACAACGTTTTTCAAATTTTTTAATGAACTAGAGAAAAATTTGCTGCTTCTATCTGTTGTGATCTTCCACAGGAAAGTCAGCAATGCTAGGTAGCTTTCATCTCGGTACTACCTCTCACCATACCACTTCCAATCGTTGTACACTTGCCTTGTGCTCTCCCAGCTGTTTACCACATTTGCCTGCCTTAAACCTGCAGCTGTTTTGCAAGACTTAAAGAACAGGAACCCCCAACAAAATGTTGAAACGTTATTTGACCTTTTCTATCGACAAAAGGTTTTACCGTGAAGCCATTAAATAAATAACTAAATGGATAAATAAATAAGTAAATGAGTAAATAAAGTAAAAGAAACAAAAAGGAGTGATTTGCAGACAGGCTGGTTTGAAAATTATAGGATTCAGCTGGTTTTGGGTTTGGATTGGGTTTTTTTGTTGTTTCTTTTCCTTCTATTTAGACCATTTACTTGAGCTACCATATATAAACAAATTTTGTTATTAATACTTAGTTTTCAGGAGCTACCTGAAATTACAGGATTTAAACTAATTTATTTTTAGGATAGAAGCCTGTATCTAGTGAGAGGATGGGGTCTTTGCACTTGTTAAAATGCCTTCAAGATATCACTATAAATGTGTGGAGATCCTTTGTGAGAATATTGTCTCTACACATCTCCGTAAAAATTTTAATTTTTCTTTTACAGATGCTGTGATCCTACCCCTACATCCTTCCTCAGGGCAAACTTTTTTCATTCATAGCTTGTGGCTTTGTACTTTTTTTTTTTACTTTTTGTTATAACTCATCTTTTATGAAACAACAGACTATTCTCCCAAGAATATCTGAAAGAAAGAGGACTTGTGGGTCAAATGCACACCCTCGACTTTCTACAGCAGAGTTCGTCAGGAAACCAGAGTAATTTGGTTAGATGGCCCAGTAGAGGGAATATTCAAGCTTTAAATAAATACACAATAAAAATAGCACACTGTTACTATAGGGTTACTGGACTGTAGCAGTAAATGAACTGAATAAAATTTTATGGCTTCTTAACATGCTGAGGTTTTGCAGTGTCGTCCATCTTGTAGCCTAACAACATTTCCCAGCCTGCTATCAGTGAAACTAATAGTGCGAATGGAAATTTTATGAAAAATGGGAAATCTACGTTGGTTTTATATTATGTCAGTAGAATGAATAAAGACCATATTTTGGCATTAATAGCTAATGGTAGAAAGTGTGAAGGGAGGGGGAAAAGAAAGAATGGCTACATTTTCAGCTTTTGAATTGATGTTTTTTAAAGAGTTGGCTGTAATTATGATATTTGAATGTCATTATCATTAAGCTGATAAATTATTTAGTAAGAAGGTGAACAACGCGAAGAGATCATTGATGTATTCAAGCATCTTAGTTGTATTCCATAAGTCTCCTTGTGACTCACGGGTTGCTGTATTAATCACATGGATAACACAGATATGTTCTGTTATTATCTTTCACTGCAAGGTCAAAGTTTTGTACTAACATAACGTATGGGAAGGCGTAGGTGGGGGAGAAGAAACCTCAAAAATATTAATCATACCGGAGAGCAATGATAACAAAGGTTCTTTACTGACTTAAAATGGATTCCTTAATGCCTCTCAAGCCGAGATGTCATAATGACCTCCGTATCAGACCTCCTTAGACAGCACAGATAGTACATAAAGTGGATGCACAGGAAGCACAAGTACAACCAGCACTCAGCTGAGTTCAGAAGCACAAAAGCCCAAGTGTGGGAACGTGCCTGCATAAGAGAGTTCTAGATGGACTTCGCCTACATTTCAAAAAGAAAAAAAAAAAAAGGGAAAGGAAAGTCAACTTATTGAGTAATAAGGTGCAAACATGAGGGGTTTTTTTAAAGGGCAATCAGAGCTTGATTCCCTTTTCAGAAATAGTGACAACCTCCTGAGTGAACAGCACAAGCACACCCTGTGGTAAATATCAACATGTTACTAGTGACTAACACATCCATAGTTGCTAAAACACTAAATCTGCCAGATATAACCCCAAATCTCATATAAATCAGCTGCCTAAATACTCTTCTGAACTTATTTGTAATATGTTTTTCCTAAAGGTTTTTCTCCATGAATTAATTGTGACTGTTTCTTTAATACAATAATTTCCCAAATAGTTGGAATAAATAGTTTTCAGACTGATTTCTTTCAAAGGAAAATAAATACTACTAGATATTAATAAAATGACCAGGGTTTGAGTCTTGGGTAGATTTTTATATATATATGACATCAGCTTCAAATGTTGATGAATAAGAATATTTCCAACTTACATCATGGCAGAATTAAAGACTGGTATTTCCCCAATCTTATGATACTACTTAAGAGGAACCCAAAGGGCTTTTATCAGACCTTTATTAGTTTGTATGCTTTCATGGTTTGAGATTGGCCCCCCCCTCGAGAAGAGGGGGACTCAGAGGTGATTGGGTGCCAGGGCAGTGTTCCCTGAAGAGCCAATCACCACTCATGTTGTTCGCTTCTGCTCAAAAATCACATATTCACAGCACCGGAAGTGGTTGGCAAGTTCTGTGTTGGCACTTGGGCTGTTGGTGTCTGCTGTGCGTAGGTGTGGAAGGCCAGGGGGTGGCTGGGTTCCTTCTTCCCCCTCCGGGGGGGAGGGGAAGCCCTGCGGCCCCCCCAGCTCTGCCTAGCCCAGAGCAGAGTTAGAGGCAGCATTTTGAGTGTGTGCAGTGAGGGAAGAGACTCACAGCACCTCCTGAATCTGACCTGAGGTAAGAGGAGAGAGGCAGGCTTTGCAGCCAAGCCTTCTCCCCCCTCCTTTTCTACAGCTAAGCTGTGGAGGGGGGCTTTCCTTTCCCTCCGCTGGAAAGTGGAGGAGAGGTTCAGCATTGAAGCTGAGCCAAGTGGACGGGCCGTGGAGGTAGGCCCGGTGCTTGGGAGGAAGAGTCCCGAGCGAAATTGGAGACGGACCCCCAGAGAGAGAGGGAGAAGGGGCCCGGAGGATGTCTCTGCCACGCAGGACAACCAAAAACCTGAGGAGAAATCCACATGCCAGGACGTGGACACTTGATAAGCAGAACCACACTGCAGCAGCCTACGAACCAAGGTATGAGAGAGAGAGATCACACAGCAGCAGGAGAGCAAGGACTCAGAGCTATATTCCTGGACTTCACGAGGAGGAGAGACTACAACAAAACAACTGGAACTTGGTGAGGGGGGAGCGTTCAGGCCCAGAACACTCCCACAGAGGGACTGATTACTTTCCAGCCTTGAAAAGGCTCTTTCCTGGACTAAACTTAAAGGAGGGGCTTGAAAGGACTGGTTGATAGAAATGTAATATATATAGTTGTCTTTAGCTTGTATAGTATTTATTTGTGTAAATAAATGTATATACTTCCCCTTCCCCTATAGAAGCCTCTGGCCTGAAAGTTTCTCTTCAGTAGTGTTGGGATAATTGTGGGAGGGGGTGGATTTTAGATTTCTAACGTGGCTCAAACTGCCACATTTTTGGTGCATTGGCTGGGAAATTTGATTGGCTGTGGATAGAAAATATGAGACTTGTTGACATAACGAAGAGAAGCTTTCAGACATAACAAACTGTACCACTGTTGATAAGGTAGAGCTTTAGCTGTAATGTAAGTGCTTAATATAGAGTTAAGATTATATGTAATGTATTATAGTATTTATTTATTTGTACAGTCTTGTAATATAATTCCCTTCCCCCCATATTGAGTCTTGTGTTTTTGTCTGGAAAACCCATCTCACACTGGGTTGAGATGAGGCGGGGGGGGCTAGGAATCAGGAATTGGATTTTGAGGATGTTCAAACCATGACAGTATGCTAACCAATAATCTAAGTAGTCATGTTGATTTCCTTTGTAGTGAAAAAGGAGAGAAAGCAGAAGAAGATAAGAGAAGAAGAAGAGACAGAAGAAGAGACAGAAGAAGAGGATAAAAAGAGGATAAGAAGATCTTGGGAATGGAAGAGAAAAAGGAAGAGAGAGGGAAAGACAAAGGCAGAAAGAATAAGGAAGATAATTCTAGAGCATGGTTATTTTATTTCATGTATCAGTCACTGAGTTGTACTTTACAGGTGTTTCTCTACTCAATAGCTATAAGGGAAACATGAATAGTTACTTTAAAATAGCCAGATTATGAAATCAAGAGAAATAAATCCCATCCATAGTAACTTACTCTTGAACTCACCATTCATCAAATGGTCTCAGCCCTGACTGGTTGTGAGAATTTTATCCTGCTCCTAAAATATTGTAAAAGATAATATGAATTTTGGAAGAAACACCACTTTTATGGAAATAGATTTTTTTTAAATAAAATTTCCTTGAAAGCAATTTCATCTTCAAATATTTTCAATGAAGAATAGTATCTCTGAAATCTAGTGAACTATATTCATTATTATTGTTGGTTTTTATTATTATTTTACTAAATCTCTTTTTGAGAAGATTGGAAAATGTAGAGAAGCACAGTGAAATTATTTTCATATTTCTTTCCTTCTTTAAGGTTGGAAATGTCATTTATATAAAATCTTAGGATTCATTTTCTTTCTCAGTCCTCCCCTTGAAATCAGTTCAATATTCTCCCTTTTATTTCTCATGCTTTTATTTTGACTTTTATATATTGGCCATATATTATAAACAAAACCAATACAGAATTTAAGGTAAATTTCAAGGTTTTGATATTATTCTCAAGAATTTCATAGAGCATAACAGGCACACAGACCTTGGTTTTGGCCCATGGAAAAAATGACTCAGTTTTGAAGAACACAAAAACAATACCATTTTCCATATCAACAAACTTTATACATAAAAGGTTAAATATCATATGCAGCATATGTCAGGAAGTTGTTAGGAAAGCTAGCACTATAGTAAAACAATTTACTCAGTCAAATTTCAGTATTTGGGATGAGTTTCTTATTGCCATTCCTTTAAATACTTATGCAGCCGCATTCAAAGACTTTTTTATTTATCATTAGAAAAAAGATGCCAGCTTGAGGACCTTAATTAAATAGCTGCAGTTATTTACAAAATGCACAGTGTCTCTTTTTTTGTCTATATGAGCAGGATTATAACATAGTTTTGAAATTCTTGACCCTGCTTTAGTCAGGCAGACAGACTATATGATCTCTGTGGGCCCCTTCTAGGGTGATTCATGAAAATCTGTGAATCCTGTTCTTGGCTCTTTTTAGGATTAGTGGCCTACAAGATGCAACATAACACAAATCAGGTCCTCTGCCTTTCCCTGGCATTTCCCATTTTCATAGTGGTCTGTTAATAATACATCAGTTTTGTGAAGCTGCCTCAGTGAAACCCACATTTCAGAAATGGAAAGCATTTCTGGCACAGTAGTCAAGAGAATAGAAAAAAAATATAGTAAGGGGTTAAATTTGAAATGGGAAAACAGTCTTTGTGTCATGCCAGCAGCTGTGAACAAAATTAATTTGCCTCTCAAATATAGCCCCTAGGGAAGATATCAGGAGTGTTGTAAATGTCCCAGAGACCTTATGCAATTTTAGGGCTCGCTCAAAATCAGAAGTGAAAACTAAGTAGTGCTAAAAAGAGAATGAAACAATAAAATAAAAATGTTTTCACTCCCATTGTAGATTGTGTTTAGAAGGCAAAAATCAGACATAACCACGTATTCATCCTCCTGCTTCAATTCTGATCTTAACTCTCTTCTGCCTTTTCTTCCATTCTCTACTCTCCTGTTAAACTTGGTTTGGTTTTTCGCTGTGTTTTACCTCCTGTACTTCAGCTGCTATCTCCTCATTCCTCTTTCTTCACTCTGCTTAATTCACCAAAGCAGTTGTGCCTGCTTGATCTGATTGACTTTAACAGGCTTTCTCAGAAGCTGTAAGTAAAGTCTGTGGTCTCTGTCCCCTTGTTCCTCTTTCAGCCACGTACTTTCTTATTAACTTTTAAACACTCCAAATCTCCAGGGCAGTGAACCCCCTTAACTCTTTCTGACACAGATGGGAGCTGAAGACTACTGACATTTCATAGGAGCTGCTCAGCATTTCACAGTATTGATACATAAATGCCTGATGGGTCAGATCCAAAGTCTCCTGAAGTCAATGGAAAAATCTCTCATTGACTCAAGCAGGCTTTGGATCAAACCCTATTTGTTTATCTGCCCTTCTGTGTTAACCTTTTATGTTTCTCATCTTTCCCTATCAATACCCCTTGCTAGAGGCAATCTTGGCAGGACTAAAAACATGGTGAAAATTAATAAGGTAACCACATTATTCAACACATCAAAAAAAAAAAAAAGTTTGCTTGAATTTACTTCAAATGAGTAAAAGTTTGAGAGCAGAGCAGCATTTAAATTATTAGATTTGGTATACTCGATTTTTTGCTTTTTCAGCCTTTACTGAGAAATTAATTTTTGAAATTACATGTAACTGAAGAGATTCAAAGTGATCCAAAAGAGAATGGGAAAAGGTACAGATGGAAGGAAGAAGCTGGAAATGGGGGAAAAACCCAAGCAACACCTCTCCTTGGTTGCTTATATTATTTTAATTTTGGGTTCTTTCTTTCCTTTTATAAAACACATAACTCAGTGTGCAGATTCTCTGCAGTTTATAAAGAAAACATGAGATATGCTGATGCATAAAATATTGGGCCCAGCATCACAGTATGTGCAAAATTCCATACAAAATTCAGATGTGCAGTGAAATAAGAATTCCTTATTTCTCGTCTAGATTAAAATGGGTGCATAATTTATCTGGTGCAAAATATATGCAATGCTCTTTCTTAATAATTTATATAAAAAAAGATGTTTTGGCATTTGGCGTCAAGGACAACTCTTGCAAAAGGCTCACAGGAAAACGCATGCTAAAACCACCATCTCCTTTAAGCAGAGGACATCTTTTTTACTATCCCCCTTCCTCATTTTAATTAAACAGACACAACATAAACATGACCAACATAAGTGGCTAGGCTTATCTAATAATTCATAAATTTCAAGACACTTCCTTGGCATTACATAGAGATGCATAAGCCTTAATATTTGAGCTATGTTATATGTGGATCTGCAATGGGAACAGAATCTAAAAATCTAAGTTTTCTCATTATTTAGGCACATATTTAAACATATAAATAAAACAAATAGACAATGGGGAGAACAGCAATCTGTCCAAAGGTCACATAGGTCCTTAGATAACACAGTACCAAGCAAACATTTCATAGCATTGTAAAGGATGATAAGATTTTACTCAACTTGAGCATAGGTAAGACTAACAATGTGTTGAGGTATCTCAGGGAGTTTGTTTCTGAGCCCTAAACACACCTTGACTATTAAAACATCCTGCACACACCTCATGATCACCACAGGGTCCATAAATAGTGGGTGGAGGGGACACTTCAAAACGGGATCTGATGTTTACAGAATCTGCAGGCAGAGGAAGAAAAACAAATTATTTTTCTGTAAGCAGACCAGGGGATCATAGACAGAGCTGAGATTGTTTGAGAAATCAAACTGTTTGCAATTACTACAGAAATAGCAGTCAGGACTGGACACAGGCACAGTCTGATGGAAAGACAAAGCAGGCGTATGTCATCCCCCTTGTAGTATATCAGGGAATGTAAGCCTCTACAAGCTACTGATAATGGAGGAGCTGGAGTGTTCTTAGCACTCTGTTAAAAATACACCCTTATTAATTAGTAAATCTTGGCAAAGAGGTGGATTGACCCTGTCTGGATGTTAGGAGCCTGCCAAGCCTCTCTATCATTCCCACTTCCCAGCTGGACAGGGAAGAGAAAATAAGATGGAAAACAACTCATAGGTTGAGAAAAGGCAGTTTACTAAAGCAAAAGCAAAGAGAAAAAAAAACCAGGTTTATTCTCTACTTGCCACCAGCAGGTGATGTCTGGCACTTCCCAGGAAGTAGGGCTTCAGCACATAGAGCTGTTGCTCCAGAAGGGAAACACTGTAAATAGTATTTGCCTCCCCCTTCCTCCTCCTTCCTTTAGCTTTTATAGTGGAGCTGACGTCATATGGAATGGAATATCCCTTTGTTTAGTTTCGGTCAGATGGCCTACTTGTGTTCCGTTCCAGGATCTTGCCCTCAGCAGGGGAAGGAATGTTACAGTGCTGATGTTGTGCTCAGCAGTAGCCAAAACGCTGGCGTGTTATCAGCACCTTTCTACATACTAATGCAAAGCACAGCATTGTGAGGGCTGCTGTGGGGAAGATGAACCATCTCAGCTCCATCTCAGCCAGACCCAACACAACCATGAGGATGGAGACTGTGGGTGAATGGCCCGCACTATTCTGTACAACAATACAAGCCTTCTGTTTCGAGTAGGTAAACTGAAACAGCCACACAGAGAAAACATGCCAGTGACACAAAAAAATCAGTGTGCTTTATTCCTGTGTGCAAGAATGTATACGTGTACAGAAAACTTTAGTGTATTGCAAACAGATTGTCACCGCACGTCATGCACAACCTCTAAAGGTCTTCTGGTTTGGGTGAAATCCCACTAATAACAAGCTCCAGTCCTCTGTAACAGAACTTCTAATTAGATGGTGACAAAAGCAAGGAATTCACTGGCTTTGCAGTTGCCTTCCAGATCACTGTAGAGTTCACGGATGGTACAACTTTTCATGTTGCAAAACCTTTTTCTATGGATTCCTAGCAATTCGGGAGGAGGGGAGTCAGGGGGAATAGAAAAGTGTGACTAAAATCTCATTTCCTACTTTCTACCCGGTACAACACATTTCAGAGGGAGTATAATTTCACTGCCTATGTTTAAACTCTTTTCAGTTTTGTATATAGGCCTCAAACTTCTATCTACTCAGCTGTTTACCTAATAAATATAAATACATTTCCTTGTTGGAGGTTTCAGAGTTTCCACTCTTGTGCATAATCCTTGTGCATATCCTTCTTAAAATCAGTACATTTAGTACTGACTAGTGCATATCATACAGATGTATATGTGGCAGGACTGAAGGGAATAAATATAATTTGTACTTTGTGATACATTTTTTCCTTAACATTTTTATAGTTTATGACATTATTATAAGTCAATATTGTCCATCAAAGTTGACAACAATAAAAAAAGGAAATATATATGAAATATTTGCTTTATCCTAAAGAAGAGAGAAGGGGAAGGAAGGAAGGAAGGAAGGAAGGAAGGAAGGAAGGAAGGAAGGAAGGAAGGAAGGAAGGAAGGAAAAGAAACAATTCTTGAAACTGTGATTGAAATAGACATAAGGTAAAATTATTTGCTAGATAAAATATATACTCTATTCAGTCTGCTTATGTTAACTAAGAATGGAGAAATGCTTTTAGATACTAACTGGACTTAGATTTCAGTATTATAAGAGAGGACCTGTAATTTACATAGCCTCCCTTTGTCTTGGATCTATCTAGAGATTTGATTGCAAGGAATAAACTCTTACAGCTGGATTTCTTTAACACAGGTGATCCTTTTTCACCCATTGCTTAACAACTTTACTTATGGACTATTTTCAAATAGTTTTCACAAAAGTGAAAGTTTTTTCAAACTTCATGACAGTACTTTTCCAGATCAATGAGTTTTATAAATGAGAGGAGATTTTATCCTTCCTATAAAAATAATATCTCACGAGAATTTTTTTTAAAATTGTTTGTTCACCTTTTTGATATAAGGCTTAAAATTTCAGATGAAAAGTTATATCCCTGTATGACCTGAAAGATTTGCTCCACCGTCTCAAGTAATTGGTTGATTTGGGCAGCACACTGGCTTGTGGTATCTTATATTCACAGTAGAATAATTTCTTAACCTTGAAGTCCATCAGTATCGGGTACAGTTGTGCTGAAGTTCAGAATTCAGTACACCATTTCCAAACCATCACCCAGTATGCCTCCTGTTATGAACCATCTGAACAGTTAAAACTAAAATTGCCTTCCCTCTCCTACTCTTCAAATCAGAGTAATCAGTGATTATGGGCAGTTTCCTGCCGTAGAGACATTATCAACATCTCTGCACACTGAAAATGATAACTAGAGCCTTTTGCTCAATCTGTGCATAATTTTTCTCAGCTGGTACTTAAGATCCTGGTGCATAAATAGTGAGTTTGCTTCCATGCTAATGTATAGGAAAAGTAGTTGTTAGCAGTTCAAAGAGATACACGTACTGTGGCCTGAGGCTCTGCAGAGCTGGGAGGTTGTTATTAAACTTTGTTGAAGTGGGTGTGTTGGGTTTGCATGGACATGTTTTGGTAGAAGGGGGGCTTCTGTGAGAAGATGCCAGAAGATTCCCCGTGTCTGACAGAGCCAGTGCCAGCCAGCTCCAAGGCTGAGAACATTAGCAACAGTGGTAGCAACTCTGAGACAATGTATTTAAGAAGGAAAAAACAAGTTATTGCAGAAGAAAATTGTGCCCAGAGAAGATAGAATTGCTGGGTTAATGGTTGGACTCAATGATCTTACAGGTATTTTCCAAGCTTAACGATTCTACGGTTTCTCTTTTGCTGTTGTTCATTAGTTTCTTTTCAAATATTTTACTGATCTGTAGTGTGATAACCTTATGGGAAGAGGTGCTGCTTTTTAGTATAGGGTGGATGTCAGTAACAAGCTTACCTGACCCAGGACAGTGAGCACAGTCATTAGGTGCACTCACTGGTTGACTGTAGAACATTCCTGGAAACAGGCAGCAGAACACTGATGTCAGGACTTCTGTCCCAATGCTTTTAGGATGGCTGGCAGAACTAGCAGACACTACAAGACAGGCTTTAACATATATCTTTACACATTACCAGTGTTGATTTACTATTACTGACTTTCTTGAGTTTTCTTGATATCCCCTTGTAATACTAGATGTTCTTCTAGTCTTCATTTTCTTCAGAAAAAACCCTCTTTTTTTCTTTTTTTTGTTTGTTTGTTTGTTTGTTTGTTGTTTTAGGAGCAGAACATTGATTTTAAGGAACAAGCATTGCCTTCAGGAGATGTGAGGCAGCTTCCTGGGCATAACCTTCAAAATGAATATTCACACTCCAATTATTTCTTAAGCTGTCAAAGGGGACTCCAAAATACTTTTGTGTAGCTTTTTTATTTTTCCTCTTTGAAACATGTAAGAATAATGAAACAAGAATTTAGTAAAATATTTTCCAACTGAATTTAATGTGTAACAGACAAGTAAACTATTATTTTATTGTTATTAAAATGTTGTTCCTCTGCCTAACACATTCTACTGATGAATCCAAACTGCCTTGAATCCATACTGGTGCCTAGGAGACCTTCATAAACACATTTGTGTGTATGGCACAGGTTTTTTTGATCATTGGATTTTACTGGTAGGGAGTGGTAAAAATTTGACATTGCAAAAATGGGGGCAGTTATGATATGAATTGCAACAGTAGAACAAAATCAAAGTTATGTTTTTATAAATCTAGTCTCAGAGTGTAGGACTGGAGTTTAAGCAAGAAATCATTTAGTGGTTTGGGGAAATCAGTAAAGAACACAGATCATTATATCACAGGATCTTCAGAAGCTCTACTCTGTATATACGCCAAAAATATTTTAAATTTTCACACTTTCCTAAAACGTAATAGTTTAGTGTGGGAACATAGTGAATTGACAACAGCAAAACATTATACTAAAATTCTGTATATAATCTGAAACACTAGTCTTTACCTCACATGTTGTAACAGTTAACCTTAGATTTCAAATAAAACAAAGATGGAACTTTCAGTATTCCCACTTTAAAAACAAGAAAAATGAGGCACAGAAAAAATGCAAAAGTTCAGAAGCCCAGAAACAAGTTATAGGGAAAGATCAAAATAATTGGGGTCATTTTGTGAGAGTAGAGAAGGCTACCAAAGAAATTTATAACATCTTTCAAATGCATAAATGACTGCTAAAAAATGGGATGTTTATGTTCCAAGTCCATAATTCTTAGGACAAATTAATGGATTTAAACTGCATGAAGAAGGAGTCAGGTTGGATTCAAGGAAAATTTGCTCAGAATTTCTGCAGGTTAAAGCAATATGGAATAGTCTAGCTGGAGGATTTCTGGAGTAGCCACCACCAGAGGACCTCAACATCATATGTCTTAGGAATGACATTAGTAGAGTTGAACCCTCAGACACAAGATAGAATAGAGTAGCTGAGTTGCTTTTATTTATGAGCCTTGATTCTGTGCACATTTTAATTCTTTCTGTAAACTTTTCTGTGTAAAATTGATGCATTTCTGCATAATATCTCTTTTTTTGTTGTGGTTTTTTGGGTTTTTTTTGTGTAACAGTGCCATAGGGACCTATGTAGGTTTCATTTGCTGCTAGTTTGCAGGGTGTCCCTGAAACTCAGTCTCTGAAATCAATGAAGTCTTTTGCCTACAGATTTCACCTATAGATCTGTCTTTCATGATGAGATTTCTTCATCAACTTAGACAGAAATAATGGTATTCTTTGATTTTTGACAGAAGTTACTGTCTACTAGCTTTTTCATACTGCTGGGGTTTTGGCTGTTTTTACAATGGCATCTAGGACTGATGGTGGAGTTTTTTTGGTTTTTTCTCACAGTTTTGCAGATGGATCTCTTCACATTTCCATGGTGCTTGATTAATAACCACCTTCTAAGACAAAAACAAAGAAGCAAACACTTAAAACTCCCACTTTTTTCCTAACCAGCTTCTCTAGCATCTAGCTCTAGAAACTTGTCTAGATTTTTCACTCACTCCTAATAATTTTGCTCTTCCACAAAGAGCAAAATAGCCTTCTGCTATTTTTCCATACACAATAATTTCATGAATAAAAATTATAAACCTAAGTATTACACTGATTTCTGCCTTTTTAAGTTCACAGTAAAAACTCATCCTGTCCTGCTGTGGTTTGTGTTTCAGGAAATACAAATCTATCTCTGGCTTGAGCCACAGTTTCAAAACGCAATTTCTGATTTATTTTTACTTAAGGTTTTCATCCTCCTGCTTTCTTTGCTTGCTCATGACTATAAATTAATCAAAGTTGAAACTTTGTAATTACAACATAAACTATATGTTCCCTTTATTTCATATTTTTTCAGAACCAATTGCTTACTTACTTAACTAGATTAGCCTTAAAATGTCAAAAAAAAAGGTTATTAAAAAGGAAAAAGAAAAAGAAGGGAAAAGTCATTTCTATCAAACACACATAGAAATAAACACATAAATCATTAAATTTACATTTTCTTGGCATTTTTTCAGTCTTTCACTTCTTAATTTTCCACAAATGCAGAAAAAGAAACTGCATTTTTAAATGCTTTTATGAGTTTTTTTTGATGAATAATTTCAAAACTGAAAAATAAAATACATGAGGAAAGACCTTTTAGGATCCATTTTCAATTTAAATATTTTTCACTACAGTAGACAAATAAACATACAGATAAACAATATAAACAAATGACCTTCAAAGTTACCCTACAGAATCCACAATCTCATGGGTAAATATTTGTTTTCTTGGGGAACAAAAGGTTATTTAACCCAACTTTCATGCTCTGCCTCTCATCTGTAAAGATTTTCTGTCTTTACACCATACTGTTACACACATGTAATATTATGTATTACATAAAATGAAATTATGCAATATTGTATATGTGTGTACACATAATTACAATAATTATATAGTATAATATTACATATTTTTACATCAATAACACTTTTGTGGTTTTCAGTCTTCTAAAAGGAGTCTGTAGCCACAAACAATCGGTCAAAAGCAATGTTCTCCCTGAACTTTTCTGTTGCTCACTTCTACCTCTCCTAATGATTTTCATTTGACCTTTTATAACTTTGACTGTTAGGATACAAAGCTGAGTTTTTGAAGTTGGTGAGGTGATTAATTTAACTTAATTTTCAGTCTCTGCATTGAGCAGATACTTTTGACTTGACAACTTAGGCTCCACTTACAGTCAACAAAGAAGAATAGCTCTCCAAAGATACCATTCTCATAGATTTAGAAGCATTCCATATTCCCAAGTGCCACATCCACACACACCTTTTGAACACTGAGAATCACAGAATATGCTGAGTTGGAAGTGACCCATGAGGATCATCGAGTCCAACTTGTGGATGGATACAGGACACCCCGTGAGTCACACCACGTGCCTGAGAGCATTGTCCAAATGCTTCTTGACCTCTGTCAAGCTTGGTGCTCTGACCACTTCCCCAGGGAGCCTGTTCCAGTGCCCAACCACGCTCTGGGTGAAGCACCTTTTCCTGATATCAAATCTAAACCTCCCCTGGCTCAGCTTCATGCCCTTCCCTCAGGTCTTGTCACTGGCCATGAGAATGAAGAGATGGGTACTTGCCCCACAGCTTCCCCTTGTGAAGATGCTGAAGATGTGTAAGAAACTGAAGGAAATGACTGCTGGCTCAAACAAAATGGGGGGTGGTGGGCAGGGCAAGTTCTGCATGGGTGGGGCACTGCACTGCCCCAGGCCCTGCCCCTGGAGCCTCTAGGCCAGCCCCAGAATGGCTGTCAAGTCACTGTCACACTGGAAGTCCCACCTGGGGGGGAGGACCCCAGAAGACCAGAGCAGATAAGAGCAATTGCACAGGTATACACATGCTCACAACTGTTTTGAACTTTATAGCAGCTGAGATTGCACTGGACTCATCATTGCAGTGGCTATTGATCTTTCCCTGTCCCTTTCTTGTCTCTCTCTTTTCCTCTCACTCTCTTCTCCTAACTTTGTCTTCTCTAATTTGAAGTTGGGTGGGTTAGATTTTTTTTTTTTGTGAAAGTGCTTAATTTTGACTGAATGTTGCTTTAAAATATGCCAAGTACCTTATTCTACCTTGATGCTCTAAAGTTTGTAAGTAAAAGCTTCTTAAACAACCTCCTGAGAACTTTTTTGTGTTCTCCCTTACACTACCTCAGCATTTCAAAGTACTTAAGCCCCCTTTTAAAAAATTTGCCTGGTGAGTCCGTGTCTTTACAGACCACACTGAGGTCTCCCCTCTGTCTCCTCTTCTCCAGGATGAACAGATCAAGTGCCCTCAGCCGCTGCTCACACAGCTTTCCTTCTAGATCCTTCACCACCCTTGTGTCCCTCCTTTGGACACTCTCTAATGTCTTAATATCTTTTTTATATTGTGGTGCCCAAAACTGCCACAATATTCTGGGTGAGGCCACTCCAGTGCAGAGCAGAGTGCTGTGCAGGGATGTGATTCCAACACTTCCCAGGCAACCTGTTCCAATGCTTGACCATCTAATCAGTGAAGACATTTTTCCTAATATCCAATCTAAACCTCCCTGGCATAGTTTGAGGCCGTTTTCTCTTGTCGCCTCACTTGTTACCTGGGAGAAGGGACCAGCCCCCGCTTGGCCACGACCTCTGTTCAGTCGGTTGTAGACAGTAAGAAGGTCCCCTTGAGCCCCCTTTTCTCTGACACTTCAGGAAATTTCAGTGACACTTCAAGGAGAATGTTGCACCCAGTGAAATTGATATGAGAATTTTTCATTTGACTGTTGTTCAATTTAGAATGTGTATACTTTATAAAACAATCCAACCTAAGGTCCCACTACCAAATACTTCTTTGCTGAATGGGTAATAGTTTATATTCTACACTGTTTATATATCTTACTATACTGAATAACTGTTACCTGCTTATGATCTCTCTACCCAATTTTCTGTTAAAGTCCTTCAAAATTTGTCTCCAGGCTCTAAACTCTGTAGTTATAGCAGTGAATCCTCTAAATGTTTTCCTTAAAAAAGTGTCTCATGCAAGAGAAAAGGCAAAATAATACCAAATTGTACTTTAGCATGGTAACAGTGGATTCTTCTTTTATTGGCTTTTCTTTTTTCTTTTTTCCTTTGATGGTCTTCCAGAAGTTGGACTCATCTAACATTAACCACATTAACACTGTATATCCAATCTATGTTTGGGTTGTAGATTGCCATGGTAGTCTATGGAAAACAAAACACTTTCAAAGAGTGATTTATCTGCATATAGACAGACATCTAAGATGATTATTGAGATGAATTTCCCTTTCCTGTAGATGGCTAAAGTTTAGTAAAATTAGTATGACTCTCAGCCTTGTTATAACTTTGCATAACTTCAGGTTTCCACAGTGAAATTGGAAACAGCCTTTCATCCACCTGAATGAAATTCCTTAAACTTAACGAACTTGATTCTCCTCTGATTCTCATAATTTTCATTTGAGCAATTTCATGGATTTGACTGATATTTACTACAGATATACACTAATAAAACAAAAGGGAAAATACAATCCAAGGGAAAAAAGTATTTAAGAAGGGTAAGATTATCTGGGAGTGAAAACTAATGCTGCTCTATTGAAAGCGATGGATCTGTGTTGATTAGCATCACTTTAGCAGGTTTTTCTGCCTAAATGGAGGTAAAACAGCTCAGACTTGCAAGTTATCAGTGACGGATAGAGGAGGGAGGGTCATGTTGCTTTTGGTGTGGGAGAAGGCTGAAGCCAGCTTGACTCACGAATCCCAAGTTTAAACATTCTGAGGATGTGAAGAACAGAGTTTCCTGACAGAAACTGGCGCTGGTGAGGATGTGTCAGACAAAGTTTCTGATAAAGGAACCAACAAGTGATAGGACTGATAACTTATCTAAAGCTGCCGAGCTAAAGGCTGCTGAGCTGACACAGCTCACCCAGAAACATATGATTGACAGTCAATCACTTTATAGTATAGAAGCCCAGTCCCATTTTTTAACATCTAGTATTTCTTACACACTCTAGGACCGTTTATGAGGATTCCTCCCTTCAGTGGAAATGCTTCTCAAGGTTACTCCTTGAGACTGAGCAGAGAGATTTGACTACATTCATTACTATGTGTAAATAACACCAATCGCTACTTAATAATTCTTTTTCTCGCTTTAATATTGTTGCTTCAATATTGCTTCAAAAATTAGTGCACTGTACTAGTAGTTATAACTATTCACACTGTGGGATAAATAATTCTGATTAAGGTATTTTGTTCTAATTATTGTCATTGTTAATAAAAGTAATAATTTATTTTATTAATATAAATATATTTGTTTTGCCATCCTCCATGACAAAGTCGCACAAAGATTTAATTACACCTAAATAATTCCTTAAACATAAATTGTTGACTATGTCTGGGGTAAGATTAGATCCACCACACTTAGACCCCTCTTTATAAAGCAAGGGGGTCCTTTTTAGACCTCATGACTCAATAGGAGGATTTCCCTGATAAGTGTTTCCTGGAGCTTCCATTCTGCACGCAAATATCACCTGACATTCATCCAGTGCCTGTACATGGAATTGGATGGAAAGGATAACGACTAGTCTTTTCTTTTAGTATATTTTTTTCCAGAAAAGCAGGTTTGTTAAAAGAGATTTCTGTGGGATTTCATCAATCAATTTTTACAAGATTCCCATGAAATAGATAAGGCCTGAAACAATACGTTCAGGGCCTTGTCGAACAAGTCTAATGTGTCTGTAATTCAGACTAGGAGGAATGTTCAGGGTATTAAATTATCCACAGACTGTAGTTGAACAATTCAATACTCAATCTGCTAAGAGCCAAAAGAAACAAAAATCACATAAGGAATTCTTTTCTGAAAAAATATTTTCTTTCTAATTTCTGATGTGTGGTGACAGTTCATCTTACATCATGTCACATTTACACAGAGCAACAAACCTGTTTTACAAGTGGAGAAGGTAATGTAGAGGAAAAAGAAAAAATAAAAAGAAGATATGTTCAGAGGAATTCTTCCCCTCAAACAGATACTTACACTATCAGTTTGGACTGTGAGCAGTCAATCCAAATTTAGCAGGCAGATGGAGACAGAGCAGATGAGTAAGTGGATCCTCTTTATTTGAGGAACTGGCAGGCGCTGTGGTTCACCAGCCACCTGAGTTATGTTTTAAATAGGTTAGCATGTCTATAATTTACTGAGAAAATGTAGTTAGCAGAATGAACAAGCTAAGCATCTGGTTTACATTGCTAACTGGAGGTATGTTTCTTCAGGTAGTCTGAAAAGAGGAATCTGACAGGGGGGAAGAAAACAAACAACACCCTAGTTAAATAGAGAACTCCTTGAGAACATTTCACAGAACATCTCTGACAATGAGGAGTTTAAAGCACACAGCTCAGTCTGAAGTTCATGTCTACTCACATTTACAGTCCAACTCTTTTTTTGGGGGAACTGTAAGTCAACTTCAGAGAAACTCTTAATTAAAATTTCAGTGATCACTTACATTTAGCTCTGGAGATGTTAAAATCATGGAACATACCTTGGTGATAATAATTTTCTGCAAATGAAAGTAGAAATACTTGTAGCTGGATATCCAACATTCATGAAAAGTCCTGGCAAAGGGACTATACTTATTTCAAAAACACTACCCTGGGACTCTTGGTAAAATCAATACTATATGTTAACAGAAGTTGATGTAATACTCTTTTCTCTGTTGCAACTTGATCTTTTGGCCATACTGCTGTAAATAGAAGCCCACATGCAGTGAGTTTTCTCTGCAAGGACACACTACTGACCTGTTCAACTCATCCACCAGGATGCTGACTGTTTTTTTTGGTAAAGCTCTTTCCTACTGAGTTGGTACCCAGACTATACTATTACATACTTAATGCTGTATTGTTCCAGTGGACACGGAAATAATACTGTGATAAGGATAAATAATAATTTCTTCCCCAACTTGATCAATCCAAATTTGCCATATGATACATTTTTTTCATTTCTTAAGGTTTGCTTTCTGGGTTTTTGTGCTTGTTTGTTTTTTTTTTTTTTTTTCATTGTCACCATAAGTAGTACAAAAACATAATGATGATTTACCATCAGGAAAGATGAAGACATGTCTCTGGACAAAGAACTTGTATCACTTTAATCATGTTAAGTTAGGTGTTCAGTTTAAACTAATCACTAAATCAGTTTTTCTCATTGAAAATAGACATCTGAAAAGGAGTGAAATAAAGCCAATACATGGGAAGACACTGAATTGTTAGATTATCTGCTTTTCTTGAGGAACACATCCAATTAGAATAAAAGCAATTGAATAGAGGAGATAAATTCAACTGTGATTTAAATAAAATATTTAAGCAAAAGAGATGTAAAAAAAAAAAAGGACACAAACCAAACCAAAGGAAAACAAAATCCTTTAAAAAGCCAAAAGCTTTTGTGAGTTTTCCTAATCTCATTGAACAGAACAGTGAACATAAAATGAAAACATTGCAGAATAACCATATCGACTGCAAGATCTTCCTGTGCTTGCATTTTTTTTTCCATATGTGTGTGTGGTTAAGTAATTAAACTAACCTTTCATGGCTTTTGTATTCTGAGAAACCCAGGATGTGAAATTCTCCCCATCTGTGAATTCTGTGACCTCCACATTCTGAACAATGCCTGAAGTGAGTTTTGTGTGGTAACTGCTGCAGTTTTCCCTTCTCAATAGCCTCTTTGCAGCACCTATATCCCAGATGAATAGCCAGCTTGATCAGTTTTTTCCTACCTTCTCTTGATAAATGTTTCCCCTTTTCCACTTGGCTGGCAGAAAGACGACCATTAAACGTTCATTTGTTTAAGCTAACAGACTGTGGTCATCTGCTCCCTGGGGAGGGCAGGAATCCAAACAGGTCTAAAATGGCATCGTTTAAGAACACAATCAATTCATTATCTTTTTCATAAAGTTTGCATGTGCACACATTAATCATAATGGAGTGGCACCAGGCAGAAAGTTCTTACCTAAGCAAGTTCAGTGCTGCAGCATCTCTTTATCATTTAACTGCCTCTTGCATTTAGGCTTTTATTGTCTGCTCATTCAGCTGTTGTTTTATGAATGCTGCTATATCCTTTGTATGCACCAGTTGAACAATCTCCTGTGAACCTTCATGCAGTGGGCCCCACATGGGGGGTCTGTTTGCTCTGGATGCAGTGTATGGCTGTAGACATGAATGCTGTAACATGCTGTATTTGTGTCCTACTCCTATCTTTTATAAAAATAAAATAAAATTTGCTATGCAGTGCGGCATTACATGTCCTTTTGGACCTCAGGGGCAGGCACCAATCTCTTTTCTCTACTGACCAGTGATAGAACCTTAAGGAAGGATGTGAAACTGTGTCAGGGGAGGTTTAAGTCAGATATTAGGAAAATGTTTTTCACCCACAGGATGACTGGGCACTGGAGCAGGCTCCCCAGTGAAGTGAGCATAGCACCACATCTGCCAGAGTTTAAGAGGCATTTGAACAATGCTCTCAGGTACATGATGTGATTTTTGGGGTTGTCCTGTGTAGGGCCAGTAGCTGGATTTCAGTGATGAGTTGATGAGGGAAGAGCACTGTATGTTGTCTGCCTTGACTTCAGCAAGGCTTTTCACACCATCTCTTATAAAATCCTCATATGTAAGCTCAGGAAATATGGGCTAGATGAACGGACAGTGAGGTGGATCAAGAGCTGGCTGAATGGCAGAGCTCAGAGGGTTGTGATCAGTGGAGAAGAATCCAGCTGGAGGCTTGTAGTCAGCGGCATTCCTCAGGGGTCAATACTGAGTCCAGTCTTACAGAAATTGTTTATTAATGATCTGGACAAAGGAATAGAATGTGCCCTCAGCAAATTTGCTGATGGTGAGAAACTAGAGGAGCGGCTGATACACCCAAAGGTTGTGCTGCCATTCAGTGGGACCTTGGTAGGTTGGAGAGTTGGGCAGAGAGAAACTAATAAGGTTCAACAAGGGCAAGTGTAGGGTCCTGCACCTGGGATGGAATAACCCCAAATATCAGCACGGGTTGAGGGCTGACCTACTAGAGAGCAGCTCTGCAGAGAAGGACCTGGGAGTCTTGGTGGGTGACAAGATGACCATAAGCCAGCAGTGTGTCCTGAGGGCCAGGAGGGCCAATGGCATCCTGGGGTACATTGGAAAGGGTGTGGCCAGAAGGTCAGGAGAGGTGATCCTCCCCCTCTTCTTGGTCCTAGTGAGGCCACATCTGGAGTCTTGCATTCAGTTTTGGTCTCCACATTCAAGAAGGACAAGGAGCTACAGGAGTGGGTCCAAAAGAGACCACAAAGTTGATGAGGAGTCTGGAGCATCTGTCTGATGAGGAGATACTGGGGGAGCTGGGTCTGTTTAGTCTGGAGAAGAGAAGGCAGAGAGGGGGTCTCACCAGATCTATCTCAAAGATCTGTGCCCATGCGATGGTGCCAGACTCTTTTCAGTGGTGCCCAACAACAGGATGAGGAGCAATGACCATAAATTAAAACACAAGAACTTCTACCTCAACAGGAGGAACAACTTCTGCACATTAAGGGTGGCAGAGCACTGGAAAAGGCTGCCCAGAGAGGTCATGGAGTCTCCCTCTGTGGAGGCATTCCAAAATCACCTGAGTGCATTCCTGTGTCACCTGCTGTAGGTGACCCTGCCTTGGCAGGGAGTTGAACTGGATGATCTCCAAAGGTCCCTTCCAATACTTATAATTCTGTGATTCTATGTGATTCTGTGTTCCTTGTGGGTCCCTTCCAACTCAGGATATTCTATGATTCTATGATTATGAAAAGAAATAGAGACTTCATATTTGATACTTGTGTGGCCTTCACTATTGAGTCATCTGATTCTAAAGATCTTAATTGTGTTTTTACTGAACAAATAGGTTCCACCTCTGTCATTTAATCATGAAATGACAAAACAGGTGAAAAGGCAATTCTCATTTCATGCTTTAAAATAATACTATTATATCCACTGATCTTTGTTCTTTTTTGTGGTTCTGGTGAGGTTTTTTCCAAAAATTGGCTAATGAGTCTTTTGCAAATACCTGAGATTTTGTAGGTAAATCACTGAATCCCTCAAGTTTCTCCTGCAGCTTTAGCATTTTTAAACATATGAGGATATGAGGTTGTTTAGGTAAAGAACATAGAGGGAAAATTAATTTGTTGACGTCCCATCTATTTACTCCAAAGTTAATGGGTAAAGGTAGGATTCATATCACTTAAATATCTAAAGATGTGAGACATCTTACTTTAGGCTGGGATAAAATTCCCCAGGGAGAAACCCATTATGTCTCCACTGTATTATGTAGACATAATACAGATGACTTCCTTAGCAGACATAACTTTTACATGAAATTTCTTAAAAATAGGTCTTCAATAAAAAAGATTATCTTTTTACAGTAAGTAACTATCTCAGCATGGATGTCACACTGTGTGAAGTTTCGACGTTGTTATTCTAACCTTGACATAGGTATTCAAAGTCAACCCTAGGAAGGGAGTTTAACATTGACCTCACTTGGTCAAAGCAATGTGAGAAACATCTATATCTTGTTCCAATGTGATTTGACACAGCTATGTCAAAATGATACAAAATTCTTGGGAGGCAATAAAGACTTTATCTCACAATTTTTTTTTCTTTTGTAGAAGCTGCTTAAAAATAATTTCTTAGATATAATTATATTTGTCTGTATATCCTTGGTAAACTGAAAATGTGTCAATTTATATAATATACATAATTTTTAGTGTCACAACAGAGAAGATTTTTTTTTTTATAAAACGTATGCGTTTAATCAGTAATCACTACTTGGGAAATATAAACTGAGGATACATTTAGATTACAGTGTATCAGTGGATCAGATTATCTGAAGAAAAGTTAATCAACTATTAAATCTAATACTTTGGATGTAAGGCAGTAATTAACAGCCTGTGTCTTTTGCTTCCCTCCTTTCTTTTACTCCTTGACATTTTGTGACTCTTTTAATCATGTTTTTAAAGAAACCTGTTCTGTCAGTGCTCTTGAGGATAATACATTCTGGCAGATGGCTGAGATTAAAAAAAAAAAAAAAAACACCAAAAAAACCCCACCAAACCCAACAGAAACTGTTAAAGTGGCTTTTTCTCTCTGTGTTTTCAGTGTGTGTCATGGAACATCATGGAAAATGACATGAGTGATAGGAACCTGATGTGATTCAGATGATTTTCAAGGGGAAAATGGTATATATTCTCTGAAGATTTCTTCTACTCTCAAGCAACCCACATTGTCTTTGAAAATAGCACATATTGTCACAAAGTGACAGGAAAGATACCAGAAGTGGAGGGGTTAAAATCTGTAACTCCTATAGCTGTTCATAAAAAATATAACAAAAGAAAGCAAATCCCATTAAAAGTTCTCCATCAGAACGGTGTCATTTCAAGGGAAAGTTTCTAGAAAAACTTTTTTTTATTTGAAGTTTTATCTGTTGTGCTGGCTTTGGCTGGGATAGAGTTAATTTTCTTCACAGTAGATGGTGTGGGACTGTGTTTTGGATTTGTGCTGAACAAGGGTGACAATATGAAGATGTTTTTGCTGTTGCTGAGCAGGGCTTAGATGGAGCCAATGCCTTTTCTGCTTTTTGTACTGCCACACTAGTGAGGAATCTGGAGATGCATAGGAATTTGGGAGGAGACACAGGTGTGAGAGGTGGCTCCAACTGACCAAAGGGATATTCCAGATCATGTGACATCATGCTCAGTGTATAAAGTGGTTGGAAGGAGGAGGAAGTGGGGGTGTTTGGAGTGATGGTGTTTGTCATCCCAAGTAATGGGACGTGATGGGGCTCTGGTCTCCTGGGGGTGGCTGAACACCTACCGGCCCATGGGAAGCAGTGAATTAATTCCTTGTTTTGTTTTGCTTGTGTACCTGGCTTCTACTTTCCCTTTTAAACTGCCTTTATTTCAACCCATGAGTTTCCCCACTTTTACCCCGCTGATTCTCTCTCTGATCCCAGTGGTGGTGTGGGATGACTAAGTGGCTGGTAGAGCTTTGTGCCTGGCTCGGGTTAAACCACAATATCTGTTACAAATTTTTGTTTAGAACTGATTCTTACTTTTCAACATCGAAGACTAGAAAACTGAATTGTGTATTTCCAATACATTTTTTTGGGGGAGGGGGGGATATTTTTGAAATATAGTTTGGTTTATAGGTTTATGCTTTAATGAAGCACAACTTTTTGAACATTCTGAAGACAGTTTCCCAAAACTTTTACTTTTTTTGTATTGCGATTTTACTGTTTTTCAGATCAATTTTTTTTTTGGGGGGGGGGGGGAAATGGTAAAATCTATTTCTATATGTATTCTAGTATAGAAGGTGCAACATCTTTTTTTTCCATATAATGATTTTCTTGTAAGTCACTAAAGGTCCTCTAATAAAAATATATGCATTTATGTATACACCTATGTGCATTCACTCTGTTCTAGTACCTCATGCTCCTGGTTGACATACCAGCTACATTACTGAGCCAAAAAGCATCATTTTTAACAACTTTGAAGGTACTTCAACAGGAGAATATGGTGCTTATGCACTTATTGTATTTTTGTTCTACAGATGGCAAAACTGGAACCAGGCTATAACTGGATAAGAAGAACAAAATCTTAATTATAGACACAGAATTAGAAAACTCCCTGATTTCCCACCTACAATCTAAGTTCCTTAATCACTATGATTCATTCTTTAAAATGTGTTCTTTTAGTGTCACATTATAAACATTTCTGCCATATACTGTTTCATATTTTTTTTAAAAAAATATTTAACCTTATCTAATTTTTTGATTTAATTTTTCATTTGCTTTTTGTGGATATTAAATATACTGAATAATATTTCATTTTCTTTTACAATTCTGGGAGGGAAAGAGAACATTTCAATAACTTCTCCGAAAGTTACTGTCCAACTCCCCCACTAAAATAAGAGACCTACCTGAGCACGGTGTCATGTGGAAAACAGAGACAGAGGAACAGAAGGTGCCATGAATCAAGAATTTTGTGAAAGAAAAGTCACCCTGACACAAGTTAGAAAGTGCTGCTAAGAAAATCTATTGAAAGAAGAATTATAGTCAAGAAACTCTTCAAAACAATATATGAACATTGACACCAGTGTCATGTTCAGTGTGTGTTGCCTTCCAGCTTAACTTCCAGTTTTAACTTCCTTGTAGCAAAACTTGATCCTAAGTAATTCCAGGATTATATCTTGTGGGAAGCCTGAGAACATCAGCTCTGTTCCATCACAGGTGTAAATAGTCTTGGATAGTGTTAACAATTATCTAGGATAGACTTGTGATTAAATAGCCAGACACATCCCAACTATTATGTTTTTGCCATCAGCACGGGAATCAGTTTTGGCAAACCAAGCATCCCAGACCTCTCCCTTGAATTTAACCCTCCTCAAAGGCTCATATTTTGTGTTAATGGTATCCATTGCACCTGTGAAACAATAATGCTGTTGCTAAGCACAAACAAGATTTGTTTAATTCCACTATTTGCTTATCTAGTGCTGTAGATACTTAAAGTAATTTCTAAATGTTCATTTATCTTTTTTTAACCCTCACAGCTGAATTAATATTGTTTTCCTACAGAGAAGAGAAAAATTTTCTATGAAAGAAGAAAATAAAAAAAATGCTGTCAACCATTGAGAACTTCAAAGATACTATCATTACTTGTTTGTTTGTTTTTGTTATGGTTTCACTTATTTGTGTTGGGTCTAATCTACCAACAAACAATCCTTCTGAAATGAAGGGAATCTTTGGTTGGAAATCTCTGTAATTTATTTTGGATTAAGACCCATCACAGCACACACATATGCACACTCCTTCCCCCACACTTTTTTTGTTTTAAGTAACAGTATTGTATTTGTAAAATTCCAGTCTCCTTTCCAGTGACTGATAAATGTTGACAAGTAACTAGAATAGAGTTTTTTTGAATAATAAATTCCCATCTTTTTCCCAATGTGCAAAATAAAGGAAACAATGTTGCGAATCTTCTGCATTTAAACTTGGTTTGTTTTTTCACATTTGAACATAGCTTGTTGCTTCTCTTCCTTCCTTCCTTCCTCCCTTCCATTTCCTTCTCTACAACCTATATATTTTGTCTTCCAACATTACTCTCAACTCTTAATCAAGTCCCTTACTAGAAGTTTTACTTGAATGTCTACTTCTGACATACTTTTTTTTTCCTTGGTGCAAAGTAATAATCTGGAAATACTCTTTTGCTCACAGCCAGCTCCACAGTCAAACATCAAGATGTGTATGCCTGGTGAATGCTTGTCAGTGTATAAATTGGTGTTAAAATTTCACTATATTCAGTGGAGACTTCGGCAAGGATTCTGTGGTTATTGTTCACATGCACGTCTACTGTCCTTTTGGACTGTTGAGTGTGGTCTCCCCTTCAGTTACCTTTTCCAAAAGGATGTGGATCACCATTTAGCTTTGAGTCATGCCTAGGGATCTAGTTAAGATGATCTGACTGGTCCCTAAATCCAAAGTAAACTGAATAGCTGGCCAAATGTAGATTCCACTTCAGGATTTGAATTGCTTCACTCTAGTGGATGATTTGGCTATAGCTCATTTGAGTGCAATGGGAGCCTGAACACAGGTAAAGATCAACACAATCCATCCTACTTGTTATATTACTTAACAATTCTAACCTGCAATAATGGAGCAAATTATATCATCATATTGCTCATCATGTATGATGAACTGACCATAACCCCAATTCCTGTCTGCCTGCGCTGCAAGGGGGAAGGGGGGTAGAGCCCGGGAAGGAGGGATGGGCTGGGGGAAAAAGGTTTTTTTAATGTCTCCTTATCTACTCTGATTTTGATTGTTAATAAATTAATATCCCCAAGTTGAGTCTGGTTTGTCTGTGACAGTAATCAGTGAGTGATCTCTCCCAGTCCTTATCTCAACTCATAGACTTTTTGTTGAATTTTCTCTCCCCTGTCCAGCTGTGGAGGAAAGTCATAGAATGGCTTTGGTGGGTACCTGTCACCCAGTCAGGGTCAAGTCCCCACAGTTTGGATACCTACATTTTAGTTGGCTGATGGAAAGTGAGATGAATTCAGCTTTATGAGGACATCACAATGAAACTAAATGGTACATGATGGCACAAATCAAATCTAAATTCGAACGACTATTTTAGGTGCTAAAAGAATTATTTGAAGAGTGCTTCAATAAATACAGAGATAAGAAGAAACTGGTAACATCTTCTCTGTTTGTAAATGAACTGTATAGGTAAAAAAACTAATGAGGAGAAACAAAAATTATATGTAAATATCATTTTGCTGTAATTTTGACCATACAGTATTTCTCATACAATAAAATATTTTATGATTCATGTGTTTATCATGCTTCATGTTTGAGGTACGTCTTGTCTCTATAGACATATATTTTTCTCTAAAAAATGTACATTTGTTCAGAGATATGGTCTTGGAACTTACAAGTTTCACAATTGATCATTCTGGTCATTCTAACTCTACTTCTGGGCTAGCACAGAAGGAATGACACCACTATACTTAACAGAAGAAAGCTCTTTCTGGCAACAACCTTCAGGGCTCCTACATGTGTTAAACTGTCCTGCTTCTACACTCAAAGAAGAAAAAAATCAATACGTGTGCTAGACTAGTTGTTATGCAATCTGGTATCTGGACGCCATACACCGACCATGCTGAGAACTCATCGCTCAGCTGATGAGCTCTCTGGACTGTCAGTCCCATTCATCCAGCTGATGAGCTCATATCAACCACACATTTTCCTGACAAATGCAGTTTCCCAATAAAGCCTACTGAAGTCCTCAGCAAAATAGATGTACAAAGGGATTTTTTTTTTGTCAGAACAGATGAATGAAATACCATTCCTTCTGTCTTGTTTCTGTATTGTTTTTCTTTGCCTGAAAGAAAAAAAAAATCCCTGTAAGTTGAAGTGAGTATATTCATGAAAAATCTAATTCTTGCTTTTTTTTTTTTTTAGATTTTTTAAAAAATTTTTTAAATGAAAAGAAAGTGTATCACTTTGAAGGAAATATGTAAGAAGTGGATCATGAAAACTTCATGCACATGAAATCTCTCTGTGAAATGCATCACATCTCAAAAACTCAGAGTTAAATTCAATTATTATTTGTTTGTATTCAGGTGTTTCCTACAATGTGATCGATTCTATTAGTGATGTATCAGTAATAACGGAGGTGTATTTCCAAAGTGTCTCATTTTGTCTCTAAGAAAAATCTGTGAATAACTCTGCAGAAGAATAATAGAATTTCCGTAAAAGAAGGGAAAAAAAAGAGGAAAAAAAATATTAAAAGAGTGTTCACACAGCTTGAATAATGCCCCCTCCAGCAGAGACTGCACCGTAACATTTACCTACATGTAGTTTTTCAAGGCAAATTTAAGGCTTCTCACCTTGAATTCCTCTTTGCCTTTAAATCCCCAATTTAGAAAGATCTGAAGTTCAGGGGACTTGTTTATTTGTTTTGTTTGTTATTACTTTGTTGTTGTTGTTGTTGTTTCCTCCCTCCCCTTTGGTTTTTCTTTTTTTATTTGTTTGTTTGTTTTTATGTAATATCTGAGTATCTTGGTATTACTAAACAGGGTAGACAAGATGTGGTAGCAGTAGAAGGTGTCATTCATCACTGAACTTAATCATGTTTATAAATATATTTACATAATGAGTCATACTGATATAACTATACTGATAAAAACAGTCATATAGAATTTAACCAGGCTGTTTGTACAAAGTCCTGAAACTCCCCAAAGGGAAGCCCTGAAAGAACCTTTGAATTAGCTGTGTTAAAATAATGATTCTAAACACTTTATTTTTAATAAAAAGAAGATAAAAGCCATTCAACCCATTTCCACACATTCTAGGCTTTGATAAGTTCTGTAAGACCAGGAAGGAATGACTTTACTGTTAATGTTTTTTCTTTGCTAAGTACTGTTTGAGAAACTATATGTACCTGACCTTGTTTCTAAATTCTAGCTGGGAGAAAATAGTATTTTGGCTTCTTTATTGTTTGGCTCAAACACTTAAAGATCTGTATTTTAAAATTAAATACGTGCAAAGCTTCATTATTACTTCCAGTTTCCCCAAGAAATTAGAAATGAACTTTTAAAATAAATTTTCTTCTTTTACGCACAGTAATTCCTCATGTGTTAAGATCAGCTCTTCCCTACAGCTATAACCTAATCGGCATGCAGAGTTCTGATTATGAAATACAAGCAATTTGAGGGAAATCTTAATGTAATTCGCATTAGCAATTCTAGTAACTGGCTAAAGACTCTAAGATGGTCCTTTAAAAAAAAAATACCATTTTCTCTGTTGTGCAGTTGAGTTGTACTTTTATTCTGCTTGTGGAGCGTGTAACACTGCAAATTTCAGAGGTTATTAAAACCCAATGGAAGAGAGTAAAAGAGAAAACTATGGATGGGTGAAGATCTCGTGTTTAAAAATGTACTGATTCAGCCAGAGTCAGCATCAGGTAAACACATACTTGAGATATAATTAGGGGTAGTTTAACTGTACCAGTAATAAAAGCCTTGGTAAATTGCAAGCTTCAAATGATATCACACTAGATGATGATTCCAAGATCTCTTCTAATATTTCAAACTCTTACGTTAGTTGTGGTAACCAGTCAATGTATAACAAAAAGAAAAAAAAAAAGGAAACAACCATACAACTTTATATCCCTTGATGAGTTCCCTCTTCCAAGTTTCAGTTTCTATGAATTTCTTGCTGCAGTGGCATCTCTACTTCAAATAAGACTGATTAAAATGAAATTACTCAGTCTCCTGACCCATGGCAAGTTTCACGAGCTGCAATTTGTCTAGCACTTCAGCTGTGAGCACAGTCTGATTGGCTGTAATTTAGCTTTATAGTGCTTTCCTCCCTCCCCAACACCCAACCCCCCCAAAAAATAGTAAATTCCAGTGATCCTAAAATTAAAAAAAAAAAAAATAGAAGATAGAAAGGAAGGGAAAGGGGAAGGGGAAAAGGGAAAGGGAAAGGGAAAGGGAAAGGGAAAGGGAAAGGGAAAGGGAAAGGGAAAGGGAAAGGGAAAGGGAAAGGGAAAGGGAAAGGGAAAGGGAAAGGAAAAGGGAAAGGGAGGTTTGCAAAGGGAAAGGGAAGGGCAAGGGCAAGGGGAAGGGAAGGTTTGGGAAGGTTTGGGAAGGGGAAGGGGAAGGAGAAGGGGAAGGGGTTCCTTACTACCTACATGTTCTCCTGTAAAGTGTATTTAGAGGCTTCTAAGAAGGTACACAGGTGACTGATCAAAAGATGTTCTAACCCCACATCAGCTTCGTAGAACCAGAGCAGCTCCTTTTTTAAATTCTGAAAAACAGCTCTTTGGTTCCTGGTAGTGTGGCAGTGGTATTTGTTGTTAAAATCCTGAACTTTGTTCTTACTCTCACTTGATAGTTAAATTCTGAAAAACAGGTCTTCAGTCCCTGGTAGTGTAGCAGTGGTATTTGTTGTTAAAACCCTGAACCTTTGTTCTTGCTCTCACTTGTAGTTAGGTTTTCAAACCTGCCTCTATAAATAAGTCATATTTTGTTTTTTAAAAGACTATGCACTTGTGGAAACATTGTGTGATGGTTCTCCTACTCCGTTCCTACAGTTATCTAGTTTTGAAATATGAATGATGAAAAGTCCCTAGAAATGGCGAAGTGCAAATAGTGAAAAAAGTTAAATACATTTTTTTATGCACATATTTATGAGGTAGAGCTCTTGGATATTTTAATTTGCAGTAATTGTTCTGTTTTATTATTTGGCACAGATGTCTAAAATTAGACATATTGTTTCCAGTGTCTCACCATATTCCAAATAAGAGTGCGAAAAGATTATCAGATTCATAGGACATGCACTATCAGGAGGCTGATAATGTGAAGGACACAAAAAGCTGGCCTCTGACCAGTGGTGTGGAGTAGTACTAAGACAATTTTGTGCAGGACAGGTAACACTTGGATTTCTCCCGAGTCCAGAAGCTGTCTGCAAAGGGATTTGTTAATTAAACTTTAGAGGCAGGAGAATCTCTTGTGGTTAGGGGAGAAAAAGAGTGATTAGATCAGATCTAGCACATGGTGTTAATGCAACTGCTTTGATAGATATTGTGGCAAACAAATCACCCAAAGGCACGAAGTACTATGTCATGTCTTTATTTTTTTTCTTAAATTAGAGCCTCTGGGGACAGAAATGAGTTGTTCAAGTATTTGTCTGCCTTTATTTTCCCTGCAAAACAATGGATTGTAGGTCTAAATTGTGCTGGAAGAATTAATCACTTATAATTTTTATTGTCTATAAGAACTAAGTGAGTGGAGGTACAAAGTCAGAAGGCTCTGTAGGCAAGGGTTCAAGAAACCAATCAGTAGGAGCACTAAGAAGAGTTTTTTCCCAGGAAAAAAACAAAACAAAACAAAACAAAACACTAAGTCAGTGTAGAACAGACCTGCCTTAAACAGTGCTCTGAATGGGCTTATATCCTGTGGGTGAGGCCCTAACCCCATTATATCGCTTGCTTTAAGCAGGAAATTTTGTTACCTATTTCTCTGTACCTTTCAGAATTAGAAAGTTCTCATTAAGGACATTTGGGAAATAAGAACAAGACAACAACCACAACAATGAAACCAAGTTGGTATGATTTCATTTTGTTATTAAAGCAGGCACAACTTAGAGATGAAAAATATAAATTGAAATTACCAGATTTATAGGGGCATTTTATTTCCTTGAAGGCATAATCTTGAGTTAAACTTTGTAAGGTTGCTGAATATCCTGCTTAAGAATTATGGTTTACAGTTCCTTTTACTCAAAATACTGTTGTTCTCCTTCTTTCTTTCTTTCTTTCTTTCTTTCTTTCTTTCTTTCTTTCTTTCTTCCTTTCTTTCTTTATCTCTTTCTCTCTTTCTTTTTTTCCTTTTATTTCTTTCTTTTTTTTCTTTCTTTCCCTGAAGTCCTGCTGTATTCAAAATATATATTAACAAAACTAATATACAAAGATAAGTTGTTGTTTTTTGTTTGTTGTTGTTTTTTTTTTTTTTTCCTGGTAGAGAGATTGGACGAAGAAAAATAATTTTTAAATGTTTTCATGTTGAATACTGTTTAGGATAAAAACAGTGGGAAATAAAATAAATCACTGCTATGAAGCTAAGACAGACATGCTTCAAGGTAAAAAAAAATCACTTATATAGAAATAGTGCTGTTCATTCAGGTTTCTTGATTATTATTTTTAATACATATGTAAATCTGGAATGGGAGTTTCAGTAATTTAAACTGAATTTGCCTCTGCCATATGCTGAGATGATAATGTACATTGAAACATAAGTAAAAATACATGAAAGAAGTGTAAATGCCTGTCCCTGACTTGTGAAACCTACTTATGTTTTGACCCCTAAAGAGCTAATTTTCATAAATGCTCCTGCTGCAACTCAGCCTGAGCATAAAAGGAATATGAATGATTTGGCTTTTTTTTTTTTTTTGAGAGTGCTAATGTTAAAATTGCTTTTGCTACATGTATTGCAAGGACACCACCTAAGTACTAAGGTATTATCCCTACTGAAGAGGTTTTCAGGCTTCAATGTGGAAATCCCAGCAATCTGTAAACTAGGTCTATGGACACTGTGGAAGCTGCTAACTAAGGAAGTTTCCCATTGTAAATTCTCTTCAGGCTTTGAGAATGTCATAACTTCCAATGTAAAATGCTGTCAAGAATAGGGCAAGAACCTGAAATTCATTTCCCTATTTTGAAGGAGTTACAGGTGTCCACTTTCCAAATATTCTGGTATGGAAGATCAAGGTACCATAACTTGCTTATCTTTAATGCTTGCACTGCAGAGATAATCAAATGCCCAGTTAAAATCTGGTCTTTCTGACATCAGACCTTATGAGGATAATATCTCAACTTTAACCAATTTTTTTCCAATTCTTATAATTTATTACAGTGGTATTAGAAATGTAATACATGGCAAAGTGAAACAATAAGCCATACCATCTGTTTGCTATATTCTCTAATGTATTCATAAACATCTACTGGATTTGATGTTGAGGGTAGGTACATAAGCAGCATAAAGCGTCCAGCCTCCGAGAGACCAAGAGTAACACCCGCCAGAACACGAGGTTACATGGGCTGTTCACGCTCAGTTCTTCTCAGGAAGAATTTTGAAAATAAAGCTGAGCTAGAAATTCCAGAAACACACAAGGAATATTAATGACTCCCTACGGTCTGTGTGCCTGTTTGAGATTTGGAAATTAGTGTGTTCAAAAGTGAGACGTACTGCCCCCCAGGCATTCCCCCAAACTCCACACATGACAGTAGAGCCAGGCAGCCTGTGATGTTGATCTGCTTCCACAGTCTCCTTGTTAGGTGATGTACTGACCCAGACAAGTTCTGGGACCAGACTGAGTGTGATTTCAAAGACCCAGGACAAAAGAATCACAGAATTATTGATGTCTCTGATCCACACAAACATCAACTTTCTCAGTCAGTCAAAGGTCAGTGAAAATCTCTCAAACCTTATAAAAGAAGTTCTACAGGCTAATTTACCCCCTTCCTGAGTAAGTAAGTTTCCCTTCTCTCCCAGCCTGTGTATCAGCAGGGAAGAAAAAAAGTTTTGAAGATAAAAGCCTTTGTGCAGCAAGTGGAGAGGAAAGACGAGAAATGTCTGGTGAAAAGTAATATGTATCAAGTACACATAAAAAAAAATCCCACTCCAGAAAATGTTCTATATTTCATTAGAATAATTACAAATAAAGTTATTCCAAATAAAAATATTTACAGTAATTTACAGTTCTTTAAATCAGTTATTTAATGGTAAAAAAATAAAATAACTCTTTTACCAATTTTTACATTTTTGTAAGAAAGTGTTTTCTTTTTATTAGGCCATTTTTCAAATTCCAGTCAAGCATTGTGCTTTATTGGAAGATAAAAAACAAACAGCAACCATTTTTTCTAGAATTAATTTTGTCAATACCGTCTGTTCTTTTATTATGCAATATAAGGACAATTAAACCATTTTTTAAAAGAAAGCAACTTTGAAGAAAATGATTCTCAGTTGTTATTTCTTTCTTTAAAAAAAGGCCTAATATGGAAATGCAATTTTATTACATTTGTTATTGATGCCATAAAACAGTACTTCAATGTCTGGGAGGACAATTTAATTGGTCATGTCATGGAAATGCATTAATATGAGTTATTATATTTTTCATGTGTATTTGAAATTATGCAAAGATGTGAAACTGTCCTATGACACAGTGTAAATCTGTGAATGTGAGTTTCATTATTTTAATTTAAACATGATTATGAAATAGGGCCAAAAAGATGATTTTGGCTCAAATGCCTTAAACATAAGGAAAAGCTTAGCTGTGAACTAAACTTGACTACGAAGGCAACACTGCATGATATCACCTCAGACTTCACTGATGTGAGATACTATGTTACTATACTGACCTTTATTCCTCTAAGTATTACTGGGAGAGAAGAGAAGAGAAGAGAAGAGAAGAGAAGAGAAGAGAAGAGAAGAGAAGAGA
>NW_020925669.1:1326850-1371604 GCF_003984885.1 Neopelma chrysocephalum
AGAGAAGAGAAGAGAAGAGAAGAGAAGAGAAGAGAAGAGAAGAGAAAAGAAATGGAAAGGAAAGGAAAGGAAAGGAAAGGAAAGGAAAGGAAAGGAAAGGAAAGGAAAGGAAAGGAAAGGAAAGGAAAGGAAAGGAAAGGAAGGAAAAGAGAATTATATTTACCATTTAGTGGTAAAAAAATAATGGACTCTTTTGAGGACCATCAAGTGAAAGACATTTATTGACCCCTTAAAAGGAAATGTCATTTTCAAGGGAGAGACTGACTTTTGTTTCGTCTCCAGCTGCACAAATTTCAGATACAAATAACAAGGGAAGGGTACGAAGTGGGTGAAATAACTAGACAAGGTGCTAAAGTACTAGATGGAGATATAGATGAACTGTAACAGCAATTGTACTATAAGTGAAATCCTACAAATATTTTTATATAAAATGTATACTTTAACAAAAGTGAAAATAAGTCAAAGATATATAACAGGTTTTATTTTTTATTTTCATTGTTTGATAATTTTTCAATTTTCTTGAAAACTCTCAAATATTGAAATTTCCAGGGTTTTTTTTAATTCACTTTACCTCTCCACACCCCCTTTATTCTCACTTTTTTCCTCACAATAACTTTTTAGTAATGAAATGAATTAGGAAAATAAAGACCGCAGTAAATCTATCATCTTAACCTACCACCCACCTTATTTTTCCTCTGTTCTTATAGTCTCCAAATTCTGCGAAGTACTTTTTCAATCAGTTTATATTGTTCTTTAAGAAGTCATAATTACTTTGAGTCTTTCACTATAAACTTTTTTTTTAATTAATTGATTCATTACCTCAGGGAATGCTTGCAGTCATCAGCTTGCAATTAACATTTTCAGTCTTGGCTCTTATGTTAGATCTTTCACATGATCATTAACACAAGTGAGTTAAAGCACATATGACATACTGTGATAGTTTAGATAGTTCCTCCCTGATTAATGTCAATATGTTATAATATTTGGTTATTACATTGAAGCACAAGTTACTTTTTAGTAGGAGTTTGGCATTTTCAAGAAATGTTTAATAAAATGTATACTAACATAGAAAGAAAAAAAATCACCTATCAAAAAGTGGCTGATATCTGATTAAAATATTTGTTACAGAGAAAAGAAATTTATCCCAATTGCTTCTGAAGTTTTGTTGTTCAGATCTGTCAAAGGCTCTATATGAATTTTACCTTTTTTTTTTTCTAAGATGAATTCTCCAACTCCTTGTGCTTTGTTTTTGTTTTTGCTTTTTTTTCAGGACTTCTGTTTTTCACGATTCTTAAAATTCAAGGCAAGCTTAGTCTATAGGTGTCTAGTGAAAATCATAAACTGGAGCTGAGAGAGCGGAGAGAGAAAGAAAAAAGGGGTAGTGTTGTACTGACTCCGCTCTCAATCTCAGCTTCTTTAGTACATTACTGCTATTGCTGGCATTAGAGGGTCGCTTTGGCTTGCTACATCTTGACATTCATTCTCTCAGAACCCCAAATCCAACACCCCTGTGTCAGTCTGTTACCACTGTGTACCACTGTACCACCTTTTATGGATCTCCTGTATGTACCAGGAGTTACATCCAACCTGACCTTGAAAACTTCCAGGGATGGGGCATCCACGCTTCTCTGGGCAACATGTGACAGTGCCTCACCATCCATCCTCACAGTCAAGAGGTTCCTCCTAATAGCCAATCTAAGCCTGCCCTCTTTCAGTTCAAAGCCATTTACCCTTGTCTTATTCCTATTTGCCTTTGTAAAAAGTCTCTCTCCTGCTCTTGTGTAGCTGCTCTATAGGGGCCACAGTAAGGTCCCTGCAGAAACTCTTCTCCAGGTTGAATGATCCCAATTCTCTCAGTGTTCTCTTGTCTACCTGATCCCGTCCTGATATGTACCACAGTTGCATTACAATGTCTCTCAAGTTCTCTTTTTTGAATTCCATGAAATACTAATAGTTATTTCAGGTTAATATTGCCACATAGAGCAATAATAAAAAAAAAATAAAATTAACAGAAACCAAACAAAAAGCCATAAGGTATAGAGTCAGGACTTTTTTTGCTGCTTTGCAAAGAAATTTTTCGAATCTTGGTGATTATCCCAGAGTTCCTTGGACCAAGAATCACAGCTGCTTTCCTCCCACATTCTTTTCTCTCCAGTGGCAGACTGCATGACCCTGGGGTTCAAAGCATCGTTTGGTATATTTGTTCTCATCCTTGCCCACTCTGATACAATTAACTCCCTGAGCTACATGTGCTGTTTGGACAAGTGAATAAATCCTGAAATTAAATTCTGAATGGAGCCTGGTGTTTTGAGTTGGCTCCATGAAACCAAATGATCAATACTTTCTCCCTTGCAGTTCCTTTTTTATCAGAGTTTGCAGCCTCCCACTAAGGTTCATAACCTTGGCGGTCATCTTTCATCCTGAACTGTCTTTGATTATAATTTTACATCACACAAATCTCATTCTATCATCTCCAAAACATAGCAAGGCTGTGACCAAAGCTGTCTCAGGATGATGCCAAGTCAATAATTCATACCTTTATTACATCTCTGCTGGGTAGCTGTAATTCAACCTAGTTGTTGTAATTGTAGTACGCTAGCACCTGTAGATTGGTGTGCCTGAAGCAGTTCTGTGTCCAATGATTGTTCCATGCCTTTTACAATCTTATCTATGTGTCTAATGCATCTGTAATATATAGCAAGTGCCTACCACACCTCACAGAGACAAAGAATTTATGCCACTTAAGATTTTAAATCCTTCCTTATGAAATACCACAGCTGAAATGTAATTCTTTTAGACCATCAATTTTGCTCAGGTTTGTATTCCCTTCTCATCCCTGACTTCTTTCCTCTCCTCCTGTCTCCCTTTCTTTCTCTTTTTCTCCTTCCCCTTCCCTTTTCTTTCACCTCCACTTCCCTTTTGCCTTCTGCTTGGAACTCCACAGAGTATTTTTTTCATTGCACCTGTTGTATTTAAAATTTTGAGTTACTGTACTGGGACACTGAAAACTTTTCTTAAAGGGCATTAGAATCAGTGATCTGGGCTCAAAAACTATAACACGAGTGATGTTCAAATGATTAAAAAGTATGTGGAACCATAAAGGGATAATGCCTATTTTGTAATTTGTTTTTCTTTGCTTGTTTTTTGAGGTAGTTGCCCATGGCAAAATCACTGATACTATAGACACACAAAGTCCACTATAATTCCATCCATGTTTTTGCTTTTCCCAAGTAGAAGTACACAGAGAGGACAAAAAACAAAAAAAAAAAGGGGGGGGGGGAGAAAGGTAGATAGATTTAGAAAGCACAAAGCAAAACTTTGTTCTTGACTTGTCCCAGGCTGCACTGTTGCATGGCCTTGTCCCATTCCAAATACACAAGTCCATACTTACCTTCAAGGGGTTTATCAAAGATCATTTCTGCAACCTCAGGAGATGCCTGTGAATCATAGTGCTACCCTTCTCTCTAATTTTATGTCATCCAGAAGCTAATTGAGAGAAAATTCTTACCCATCATCCTATAGTACCTAAGGACAAGGATACTCCATATAATTCCTGGCACTGTGAATACAAAGCAGCATGCCGTAAATGCTTTACCAAAAGCTAGCACCAAAGCAAATTAGCATGTAAGTCACCGTCTTTCTGGGATGATTTTCAATGATTTTAGTTCTTACCACTAAAAAAAAAAAAAAAAACAACAAAAAACCATTTAGTTTTAGTGCATCATTCTTGCTTAAGTGAGAGTAGCACACAATGTTGACGTTTCTTGGTCTGCTGCAACATATCTATTTTGAAAGAGCTGCCCTTCCTGGAAATACCACCTAGCTGCAGCTTGGGGTGGCAAGAACTTGAAAACTATGCTTGAACTGAAGTACTTTTGCTTTCAGTTCAGGTTTAGTTTCCTGTATTTCTGCATTAGACAACTCCACTTAGTTCTCTCACAAAATTTATTTAATTTCTTAAATCTGATCTTAAATTCTTACATTCCTAAAACTGTGTGGCTTTCTGGTAATAAAGCATGGTCCTTTTGTTTGTAAAAGTTTTTACTCATCATTACAGGAAGAGGCAGAAGAAGCATGCACTGAAAGTACCCACACAAATAAAACTAGCAGGCAAAACAAAAAACCACATTTTTATTATAGTAAAGATATTAATTTTGAATAATTTTATGTGTTTTGCTGTGTATATCTTTGCAATTGTTCTTATTTAGAAAATTACATGGTGGTCCTTATTATGCCTAAGTATGAAATTAGTGCTCCCACTTTTAACATATTGAACCAGAGTAAGTTGCCAAAGAAAATGGCATTATGCAGACCCAAAAGAGTTCGTCTTTGCTTTGGAAGCAGGTAAAATGCTGACCTTTCTGTAGTAGCCATCATAATATATCAGAGGAACCCAGACACCCATTGAATATACCGACAGTATATCATCGTCACACAGTTTACATTTTGAAGCATATTTATCACAACTGAGTCAAACAGGGCAAAATTCCCAAACCAATCTATAATTTACAATCCAGCATTTGGGACCCTGGCAACTCAGTAATTATTTGGCTTCTGCCTGTGTGTGTATGTGTGTGTGTTTATTATTTTATTTATTTATGTGAGATGTGTGCACATGAGTTTTATTTTGGAGGCTTATGTTATAAAAGCTCTGCATGTGATTTATTAAAAACAAACGATGTAGCAAAAAGAAGATTATATTCCCTCATAATGGGATGGGGTGCTTGCCAGAGCCTGGAAGTGGAATACTAACTAGTAGCTTTGCGAGAGCTGCTAGTTGAAGAGGTGTTAAATATAAGCTGGCTTTGCTCCCCTTTTAGCTTGGGAGACTATTTTCTTTCATTTTAAGTTATTTTGTAGGTTTTGGAGGTTAGGATTTTTCCTGATCTCCTTAGGATTCATCCTCTGGACCTTTTTCAATGCAGTCTATTGAAAAAGCAGAGGAGAGGAGTGGGTCTAATGGGACAAGGGTGCTGTGGCCAAGGCTTCAAATTGCTGCTTCCTAATGGACAAATGTTGATTTAAATACGAGGAAAGGCATTTGTGTCCTCAAAGTGATCAACCATGCAGCTGGAAAGGGTGCCCAGAAAGGAGACATCTGGAACTGGGCTGCAACATAGCAGCTTGGTGTCACTTAGAGATTCAAACAGGTTCAACCATTCCAAATCTGCATGCACAGAAGGAGCAGACTGTGTTGAGAAACCTCTGATGGGAATAAGATGAAAGAATGTCATCAGAATAATACTCAGGTGACTGTCTTTCAGGAATAACTTAACTTTTAGCCTTGCACCTGTCCTTAACACATTACACTCTGAAGGCTTAGGGGGAGTTTTCCTGCTGTATTCAATGCTGATGCAGTCTCACCTTGAATACTGTGTACAGATCTGGGCCCCAAAATATAAGAAGGATGTGGATATCCTTGAATGCGTCCAGAGGAGGGCAAGAGAGCTGCTGAAAGACCTGGAAGAAATTTTGTGTGAGGAGCAGCTGAGGACTCTCTGCTTCTACAGGCTGGAGAAAAGAAGGCTGAGGGGTGACCTCATGTACCCGAAAGGAGGAAGTGGAGAGGGAGGTGCTGAGATCTTCTCCCTGGTATCCAGTGAAAGGACATGTGGGAATGGTTCAAAGCTGTGCCAGGGGAAGTTTAGACTGAACAACAGGAAGCATTTCTTTCCCAAGAAACTGGTCCAACTCTGGAACAGGTTTCCTAGAGAGATCATTAATGCCCCAAGCCTGTCAGTGTTTAAGAGACATTAGGACAATGTCTCAAACAAGATACATTAACTTGGTCAGACCTGAATTTGTCAGGACTAGATGTCCATTGTAAATCCCTTCCAGTTGAAATAGTAAATTCTATTATTTCTGTTCTAATTGAATCACACAGTGGGGGAGTCACAGCTGTGACAGCATTCAATTCTTTTTGTATATGAAAAAAGTTAATAGGGACTCTTTTTTTTTTCTTTCTTTCTTTCTTTTTTTTTTTTTACCCAAAGTCTACCAGCCTTTCTTGTGGCTGAGTCAAAAATAAGGCCAGATCATGTAATAATCGGCATTATAGAGCAGTGAATCTCAGTGGTTTCAATGGTATCTTTCTCAGAGGAAATCCATTGCAGTCCCATTGTCAGAAACTACCCGTTACAAGTACCTTTAGGGAAAGAGTGACAGGCATAAGAAGGCATGGTGATTCTCAGTAATAGAATGTCTAGAAGTGAGGCACTTGGATCCAGCAGTGGAATGTCAATGCTGAGATAGATATCTCTGTTCTCTGGACTGACTGCCCACCATGTTTTGTTCACAAGTATCAGAACTTTTAGAGCAGTGACACATAGGGCAGATGGGAATTCCAGCTACAAAAGAGAAGGCTATCACTGAAATATATTCCCTTCCTTGAGATAAGTTGCTTTTCTTAAGTTTGGCTCTCACATCAGGACTCAGAAGGTGAACTTTAACCTATTTTAACCTACACAGCTATCTTACTTATATGTTATATGAATACTATGTATGTAGCTGACCATAATTTGGGATTTTTTTTTTTTTTAATGGCAGAAGATATTATAATATCTCTTTTTGAACTCTTTCTTTCTTCTGGACATGAGAATTCATACTCCTCAGAAGCTGGCTTTGAATACAGGACTAGAGCCTTATGTGTCTCAAGAAAAAAAACCCAGCTGGATGGAGCTCTGAGCAACCTGGTCTGCTAGAAGGTGTCCCATCCCATGGCAGAGGGGTTGGAAGTAGATGATCCTTAAGGTCCCTTCCACTCCAAGCCATTCTGTGATTCTATGAAAAGGAGAAAAGATCTCCCCATGTTAAATTCAAAACGAGCTCACGGTGTGGACAAGCATGCTACAGTAACAGAGCTAGGGAGAAAAAAGACAAAAGGAATGAGAATAAAATAAGAAAGATGATTGATATGTCTTGTCAACTAAGAGATAAAACCTCACAAGAAAGGCAGTACAGAGAGTGAAATAACCTTTCTCTTGTACATACACACTTGATCAACCTAATGAGAAACTATCATATGACCGAAATGCCTTTTTTTGTATGATTTGTATGATTCTGTATGATTATTGTTCTGAATAAAATTCACCCCTGTAACAAAAAATAAAATTAAAAGTAAAAAGGAAGAATGCAAATATAAATCAGTGTAACTTTCTTTTGCCTCAATTTACATATTAGTAAAAAAGGATGAAAATCACTTGTACTTGCCCTGCATGGGACATGCAGAGTCTTAATTTGACTGAGACATTTCAGAGGAAGTAGCAGGAAAAAAGCTTGTTACTATGATTGCTATTATTATCATCATAACTATCATAATAGTCGCCATCAGTATCAAATACATGACAAAAAGGTGTTAGCCAATCATTTTGATAGCTGTGTTTAACAGGATGAGGAGTAAACAGGAAAAATAAATCTCACCATCTGTTTAATGCTATGCTTTTACTTAGAATTCTAGTGATGAGATAGCACTGAATTACTGTACTTCCAAAATGCTCCTTGTAAAGCATTAACCAGCAAACCATATATATTAATTACCTGTGCACAATATAATTCCACTGACGACACACTGAACACTTTTTTAAAATTGCTGTTAAAACATCTTTAATAGATTAATTTCTGACTTTCCTTTATTTACTTATTCTACTCTGGAAAAAAAAAAAAGAAAAAAAGGTGTGTTTTCATCTTCAGGTACATGAATAGAAGAATTCCACAGATTTTAAATTGGAAGTCCTAGCAGTATAGAACTATGTTTCCGAGTTTATGGACTCATACATTCATTTCACCAAAGGTTTATCTTCTCACAATAATATGTGATAAATAACAACAAGATGACCGGTTTCAAAATATACTAAAATAAATTTCTCTGATTTATTGATCTGAAATATAGTCACATTTAGATCCCTTATCAGGATCTAAATCTTTGTAAAGTCACCTTAAGGTCTTAAATTGTTCAGGGGGTTTGTTGGCCTAATGCTTTCTGTCATGCTTAATCAAACAATCAATTTTAACAGAAGCTGATTGTCCAAATAAGTTTAGGTTAAATTCCGGGTATTAGATGACATCTCCAAGTTACCAGAAATAACAAATTGTCAAGGCTGGGTTTAACTAGATTATAGCAGCAGACCTGACACAAGTGTACTCTAAAGTGTGACACATCTAAGGGTGTGGGATGGGGGTCAGGTTCTGTGGAAGACTATAAAGATACTTAACAAATATTCTGTGAAATGGATAATGGCATCTATCATCAGTTCCACTGGCATAAATTAGGACCCTTGATGGAAGTACATTGGTATAAAATTTAAATAGATAAGAACAGAATCGACCTCCCTGGGTGACTGAAATTTTAAACACTTACCATGGAGGAATTGCAAGTATGTTGAGGTAACAGTTTTATGTTTCATGTTACACTTTTGCAACCTAAGTCCCCAAATTCTTGATCTGTAGAGATCAGTACTAAACTTTGTTCAGATTAGTATCAACAAATCTGAGTTATGATCCACATAGAATTATATGTATGTCTGTTGTTTAAACAGAAGACATATGGGTACAGTGTATCTTCTATCTGTCTGCCTCTCTGTCTCTGTTTTATCCAAATGTCACATAAATGTATGGATGTTGTTATCAACACTTTCAAAATTCAATAAATTTCAGTCCAGATATCTCCTGATAGCCAGGAGATCGTAGCAACCACTGCACAGAAAGGGGACCAGTATCATCAGTTGTCATTTTCAGCTTGGGAGCATGTCCTCCCGCAATGTCAGATCTTAGCAGCATAGTTACAACCCAACCCAAGCAAATACAGATTGATTCAAGATAAAACATTGCTTACCAGGAGTTGTGATTTCCTTCTAAGACCACTTTAGTTTGGAGCCCAGGTCCCTGACACCCCATGGTGGGTGAGCAATGGGCTCACAGGTCTGGCGCAGAGGGTTATAGTGAACAGGGTGACATCAGACTGGTGATCTGCCACTAGTGGGGTTCCACAGGGGCTCCGTCTTGGGCCCAGTACTCTTTACCATCTTCATAAATTCCTTGGATGCAGGACTGGAAGGGATACTGAGTAAGTTTACAGGTGATACAAATTGGAAGGAGCTGTTGACTCCCTCAAAGACAGAAATTATTGTTATACTCACCCTATGACTGTTTATCACTTAATAATACTAAGAATCCACTCTGCTGAATTAGCACTTTAATCCAAAGCAATTGCTTACTGAAGTCCAAAGCAGTGACCTATTTACTCCTAAATTATATCAACATGTGTAGAGGAAGGTCTGTTTTATTCTTAGTATTATTAAGTGGTAGACAATCATAGAGTGAGCATAACAATAATTTCTATTCCAGTTGGACCTCTATTTTAACATTTACTAATTTTTTATTTGATTATAAAAATGAAACAGTTTTGATATAAAATTTATTTACCTGATCATTCAAGAAGATTTCTGATTTCTGAAGAACTCTAAGTGCAAGTTAAATTCCTCTTGAACTTGAAACACTAATATTCTGAGAAACAGGCTCTAGCCAGCAGGGCTATCACTATTATGTAGTACTGGCAAATTTTGGATTGTTGAGTTTTTCTTTTAATTGACAAGATTTTTGACCAAAAATGAATTAGGCTTGGAGCTAGGCTAAAACAAATTATTTGGTAGATTGAAATTATTAAAATAAAATTGAAGAATGTTATTTGCTTTATGGAGGAGGAATGTTGAATTATATTAGTACCATAAAGATGAGCAAGTACATGCATTGGCATAATTTACCATGCCTCTTTCTTCTCTTAGTTTTGGGCCTTTCTTCTGTTTTTGATTGCATTGTCTGTCCAATTTTTTTTAATTTTTTTTTTTAATCTCTTTAAACATCTCAGCAGCTTGTCCCCCAAAATTAATTTTTCTTCTTTTTGTTTCAAATTTTGACCAGGAATTCTTACCAACATTCCTCCACCTCTGACAAATTATCCTTTTGGTCGCTTTCTATTAGAAACCAAGCATCCAAACCATCCATCCCTTTTACTATCAGAAAACCCCTCCTGCTCTTAGATTTGGTGTAATTACCCAACTGACTTTCTCACACCAGCACTGACATTCTTCAGCTGCTCTGGATATTGCTGTTTGCGACAACTAGGCAAGAGGCGACAATTCACATCTTCTGATAACAATGCTCAAGACTCATATTTCACTTCTCTGCTTCTCTCTGTTTTTTCTCCACTCCTTCCCCTATTTCTCCCTCCCCTTCACCTCCCTTCCTCAGAGACAAAACCTTTTACATTATTCAGGTCTCCATTACATGCTACATTTTTGTTTTGTTTGTATGTGAGACTTTGAAGATCTGTGATTCTTTTCAACACTCAGGGTCTTTGGTCCCCTTACTCATATGCAGTGCTATGCTACTTGAATTAGTATTACCCTTCAAAGACCAATATTTCACAGCGACAGCAGTCACTGTGTAATGAGCTTTGTTAAAGCTGTTAATGCCAAAATGCCTTTTTGTCTGCATATGCTTTCTGTCTTTGCAACCAAAAGAAACGTTTGATTGGAAAATTGCCATGTCGTCAGCAATGAATTTTGCATTTCCTTACAAAAACAAGATTTACATACAGTTTTGGAGAGCTTTTGTTGTTAATTTTGTTGTGATTTCTCTTCCTAATGAGCGGAGCAAGGAGTCTGATGTGATAGCTGCCACATTTTGGAGTACACATATGAATATCTAAAATTTTAAGCTCAAAAATATATTAAATGTTCAGAATACTTACAAAGAAGTGAGCCCACACTACTGAAATTCTTAAGGTAGTCTTTAAAAAATAAAATTATTTTTTTCCCTATAAACTCCAAGAAAGATCTGCTAAAAGAATCTCTGCATGTAATCTTAAAGTAATATTAATTTAGGAACACTGAAAATAGAAGGAATTCTGATTGGACTTATTTCTGTTGTTGAACAAGACACATTTATCTCTCTTCCCTTCCCTTATCCTTCCCTTTCCAAACCTTCCCTTCCCAAACCTTCCCAAATCTTCCCTTTCCAAACCTTCCCTTCCCAAACCTTCCCTTCCCAAACCTTCCCAAACCTTTCCAAAGCTTCTCTTCCCAAACCTTCCCTTCCCAAACCTTCTTTTCCCAAATCTTCCCAAACCTTCCTTTCTCTAACCTTCCCTTTCCTTCCCTAACCTTCCCAAACCTTCCCTTCCTCTTCCCCATCTCCTTATCCCCTTTCCTCTCATTCTGCAGCAGTAGGGTTTAAAACACAGTTAATTCAGTAATTACATACTTCAATTCCTTCCAGGCTCTTAGGTAAATACCATCTGGTCCCGATGATTTGTTACTTTTTATCTATGTGTCTGAAATCTCCTCTGCTGACACTTCATTTTGAGACTGACATTCAAACACAGAGAAACAACCAAATTTCCCATCTTCATAAGGAACATGGGTATGAAGAATTCATTTTTCTTTTCTTCTATGACTTTATCTTCCTTGTATGATTCTTTTACATCTTGGTCATTTGTAAATCCCATAAACTCTCTGGCAAGTTTCTTGCTTTTGATGGATATGAAAAACTTTTTATTATTACTTCTTTTATTTTAGAAACTTCAGCGGCTTGTTTCTCACACTAATCTTTTCATCCTATTTTTATTAAGTTTTAACATTTGACTTGTCCGCAGTCAAGCCTTTTTGCTATTTTCATTGAGTGCACATGCCTTCCACTTTTGAAAGATATTGATTTATTTCTAAACTAAACTGGAGGGGGCTACTTCGCTTTGGAGGATAACACAAATGAAAAAATATGAGGAAAACAGGAAAAAAACAGAAGGGCTGTTTACTTAAAGGGACGAATTTCAGTGGATATTAAAATAAGGAAATAGGAAATAAAGGAGATTAATCATACAGTTAAATTTACACTATATCTAATGTCAGTTAAATTTACACTATATCTAGAGTCAGGTTATGAAGCAAATATGTACTTCAAGGATGTATTTTTTCATTCCACCTCAGTATTTACAGCACCTACTCCTTAGAGGAAGGGCACTGTGTGTGCTGTGTTCTTACCCTCAACGCTATTCCCCATAACATTCCTGATGTCAGCCTGGACAAAGCAGCCCACCTTTATGTGGCAACACAAAAGTGTGTCTTGGCTACTTCAGAGTATTTGTCCTTTATAGTCTGAATGTATTATTCATAATATTTTCCTATAAAGGTACATCCAGTTATCAGAATTAAATTTTTGCAGCAATCCAGAGCCTGCAATTCAAAGTTGTCAGTTTTTAAGTCCATTTGGAAAGGCTTCTGGCTTTTTAAACCTTGTGATACCACTCCCCATCAATGGTGAGGAAACATGGCTGGAAGTAGAAATGAATAAATTATTAGAGGGTATCCCTAGAGACTGAATAGAAACCTGATAATTTTATCTGTTGAATGCAATTCAGTGAAACACTTTTTAATACTGACAACTATTGTCTGTTTATTTAGGATTTGGGTTGTTGTTGGTTTGGGGCTTTTTTTTTTCTTTTGGTGTTAAAGTCTTGTTTTCCACAGCAATATTTAAAACAATGTCATAAAGCCTGTCAGTACATGCTAGCTTTATTTCAGAACTTATTTATGCTCAAATCAAACTGGAAGTAAAAGCATAAACAACAGTCACATATAAATGTAGATCAAGACTTTTTTTGATGTAAGGTTTGAAAGGCAGGCACCTAAATGGCATAACCAACTAAATTAAACTCCGGCTTTCTGAAGGGTTAAGCACCTGTGTCTCCTTGTTGTATTGATCCAAACTGGGAATGCCTAGTGGTTCCTCAGAAAATCTGGTCTCTTTTTGTTAATGCTTAATAAGGATTTGAGGTTCTGACTGTGGAATTTGTATTTTTGAAACATTAGGGAGAGATGCAAACACAATCTCTTAGTATCCCAAAATGTTTATCCACTTTTATAGCAATTCTAATTTTTTAAAAATATATTCCTCTAGTTACCTCCACTCATAAACGTAACTGATTTGATACTCCCACTTTACCAACCCTTTAACGTCCCATGAGCCACTTGCTTCATTTGTTCTAATGGGAATGTTCCACTACAAGGTGGTTACGTTGCTCCTGCCTGAAATCCACACATTCCTTCTTTTGCAGAACAATTTGCTGGACCTGGAATACAATGTTCTCACTATATAATTGGATGCATGTCTGTGAGTGTGAGTGGGAAATGGGAGACCTGCTTGAGCAGTGAAGGATATACTGTCCTTGAAAGTGCCTGTCATTGACTACAATTATGTCTTTTCTATGGGGGAAAATAGTTTGGGTTTTAAACTTTTGGGACAGTTAACATAACCTGACAATACCAACTATTTCAATTGCAAACTGCTGGTGGCAAAAGCAGACTATTATCCACATTTATACAAATGCTATCATAATGGATGCTCTGAGACTTTTTAGTAATAAAAAAGATAAATAATAAGAAGAGGAAATTTAATGTTCTGGGAAAATACAAATATCTCAATGTTAATACTTTTGTAATGAATCAGAATGAAAAAGGATAAAATAGAAAAAAGGTCTATATGGAATGTAATTTTCCAAAAATATGTCTTTAGCATGAAAAATTTGTTTAATCACTTTCTGACTGAGTTCTGTTTGTACTACATCTAAAATGGAGGATTTTAAGTTTCTTACCTTCACATAGTGGAATCTGAACCACTCAGGTAACTGGCCCTGATTCTGTCCAATAGAAAGTAAATCCTCTAAGAGATTATGTCTCCATATTGCACCAAATGATACGTGATTGCTGAAAAATTGTGTCACTTGAAACCTCAGTTCATTATGAAGAGCATAGCTCATCCACCCGTAAGAGAGTATAGGATAATCAGAGTTATACTTTCCAGGATGCTGTGAAGCACAAAAAGAAAGATTCTTTGTAGTAAAAATCCAACCCAAATCAGAAGAACAAGTGTATAATATAACCTTCAACTGCCTGGTGCTCCATGTTCCAGTGATCTCTATGATTTGTCAAAACTTCTGCACAAGTCTTCTGATTCTGTAACATATTTCTTGAGGCAGTTCATCAAAGAGGTCGGGTCAGGCAAATTCATACATGTTTTAATAGAGAATGCATTTTGTGTTCAAACATAAACTAAATAAAACCTCCCACAGAACTTTAAATTCTGGGAACGTTCTGGCAGCTGATTAATTCTTAATCTTTATTTATACAGCATCGTGCATATTTAAATAAGGCTTCCTAAGTGGTAACCATAATATGAATGATCTGGACATATCAACAGCTGATATTACTATCAGTAAGAAGGTGAAAGCAGCTTCAAGTTTGGGAGAGGGATTTAACAAAAAAAAAAAAAAAAATCCTGTAAATCTCTCCAGTGTCCTGCTAAGTCTAAATGAATTACCCACACAGATATGGGCAGAACTGCCATACATTCCAGGACTTTTGATTCTCGGGTCTACACCTGAATAACACCACAACTCTTTCTTCCATTCTTGACATTGAGTGTTGCTCCTGTAATTGCCTTCTCTCTTATGAGTCTTTTTTCTCCTCTCCCTATAAAAGAAATTACAGCTTGTCTCTGTAGAAGATAAAACCTGAGTAACTGCTGTACCACAGAAATGCAGCAGGTTTTGCAATAATACGAAGAAGGGAAGATATGCGACTTGTGGGCAATTAAATACATTCGGCACAGCAGCCCGTTGGAGAGCCACTTATTTTTAACTCCTTTTAGTTATTTCTCTTTAAAAAAGGGCTTTAGCCCCCCAGCTTCTCTCTGAAGAAAGTTTGAGACCAGCCATGACAGGACTCACGTTGTTAAGCCTGCTGGGTAGCGCCAGTACAAAACATGATGACAGAGTCACCCACAGAGAGAGCTGTCTTATTTATCTCCATGCTGGCAAACTGATGCACTCCTAGCAGTAGTAGTTTTCCCTGTAATCATTTGTATTATTATTTATAACAAATTACATGTCAAGGGAACAATGGTGGATTGGTGTATCCCATTAATTTTTTGTATGAGGGGTGGGGGGAATAAAAGGCTATGAACAGTTACTAGAACCACATTGACAATTTATTTTACCTGTGAACTGAGAAGTCCTCTGCATTTAAACTTTTATGAGACATAGAAAAGGAAAGAGATAGACTCAGACAGACTGAAGGGACGGAAGCAGAAAAAAAGGGAAGTGGGAGACTTAGATTTGGAGAAGAGTCAGGTATGGATATGAGTCGGAATTGTACCTTTAATTATACTACATTTATTATGACAAAGTTGTTCTCTAGAAAAAACACTTGTTAAATACGTATATTTCAAGAGATCAATTGATGAACATTTCTGGAAGATGGTCTTTATCAGTAACACTAGTAGATGACCTGTATTTTTCAAGAGTCTGAGGTAACATTCTCTATGAGTAGTTTCTGTAGGTTGTTAGTTTCAACTTTTTGCAGAAGTTATTCTATGAGAGATTCATGGCAGGAATATGTCCTAAACAAGGAGAAGGGGAGGCAAAGACAGTTCAGAGCAAGGTTTAAACATCACAACAACTTTAGTAAGCAACTGAATACAAGAGAAGAAAAATGTGAAAACATTTGCGAAAGAAGTAGGGGTAGGAAGAATGAAAACTTGAACTCTATAGCCTGTGTTCATGCAAGATGATTGCAATTGTCCTTTTTGGCCTTAAAAATCCATGAATCTATGAATGAATGAACGAATGAATGAATGAATGATTCTGGGACAAAAGCTGAGAGAGGGTTCAAAGATTCCAGGTCCAAAGTCAAACTCATCAGTGAAGACTTATGAAAAGACATGATTGATGACTAACCTTGTCCTTAGATTGTACATGAGGCTACTGCTTTTTTAAAAGTGACACTTGTCACTTTTCCGTCTCAGCAGGAGGAGAAGAAAAACATATATATAATCTTTGTCAACATCAATTTTTCCTTCAGGTTTATTGCAATCATAAACTGTACTGCACAATGAAAAAATACAGTGTCACCTTGGGTCCATCAAACTTGACACTAAAAGGTTAAATGGATTTCTTAGCTTAGCTTGATCCAAAGAGGAAGAGTACCCACACAATACACACTGCACAGATTAATACTCTTCTTTCTTTTCTTTTTCTTGCAATTGCAGACAAAGTTTACAGACAAACAATGGACATTGCATTCAGCTCAGCAGCACAAAGGTAATTGTATCAATATGTTCCGAAGATTTGAAGGTTCTTTCAGTGGATGATTTGCAGTGCTAAGCATTATGGCTCCAAAGAGATTCACAGATTGAAAGTTGGTACATATGAGGTGGTGAGCCATTCAGCTATATTATCTGTGCCAAATTGGGTGGAGTTGTCCTCACTGAGCCTTTTTTTAACCTGCTAGACTAAGCATTTCCTTTTTCTTCTTCATTTTCAAACCCAGTCTTATTACATCTCTTTCTCTTTTTCGCCTTTATCGCTCCCTTGGCTGTGCTGCTACACTCTTCAACCTGACTGTTCTTTTAAAATTCTGCAACCGCACAGATTTAAGATAAAAACAGTGAGAGAAAGATGGGCTTATAATGTCTATATTGGAACTGGTGAGAAACTTTACTAATTCCTAGGGTTTTTTTTGTTTGGTTGGTTTGCTTTGGTTTGGTTTTGGTGGTTTTTTTTGGTTTTGTTTTTGTATTTTTTTTTATGTAGAGTAAAAAATAAATAGTGCTTGAATTATTCTGGTATTAGGATACAGAATATCTCACATTCTGCAGTACCTGCTATTTTCTGGAGGGAAACCAGTCAAGCTTATCCTGACTCAGAGAAAGCACATACTGGAAAAGTTTCTGCCGAATGGAAAGTTTATAACTAATATTTAAAAAAAACCCAACAACTTACAACTTTAAATAGCCAGAGAGTTCAGTTGCTTGTTTACAGTATTTTAGTGAGAAGAAAGGGGAAACTGTGGTACTAGAACCCTCTAAGTGTGTAGCTGCTGGGGTTTGGATTCGTTTAAACTGGTACTGCTTGGAAAGCAAAATGGGGGGGAGGAAAAGTGACTACAATTAAGGGGTTGGTTCCCATGGCATTTGTGAATTTCAGTCTGAGCTGAGCTGGGATCTCTATGCACCTCCGTTCATTTTTTGAAAGGTCAGGCATGCTCTGAAAACTAAACACCTAAAGTGCATATGACACTCTATACCTGAAAACGACTCTTTATGAAGCTAAGAGGTGGATGGAACAAAGTTTTTGCAGGATTTGTATGTTCATTTAAAGTAAGTCCACATGGGAAGGAGAACCAGTCAAAAGCAAAAATTACCTCTGCTTCTACTTTTGTATGTAACTAGTAGGGGACAGGAAAACTGAGTACTGGAAACACATCAAACAAATTCCTGCCTTGACTAGGCCCTAATAGAAAGAAATTTGTTTAGTAGTGTTCCCTTTACTTGGTTTTACAATAAAGGCACCACTCATTAACTGATGCTAAAGAAAAAATGAGTAAAAATTTTTATCAAAGAAACTCTAAATACAGAATCCAGAGCCTAGGACACATTAAAAAAGTGGAAAATGAAGCTTCATTACAAAACTAGCCAGATGTTAATGCTCATTTCAAACTTTTTATTGGAGAATTAAAAAAAAAAAACCAGGAAAATAAAAAAAGAGAGCCAGTGAGATGCCAGTGCTTATAGTTATTTCCATTCAAAAGAGTTTTCAAATCTGAGTTTGTATTTTTGACATCAAAAGATTAAATTGTATCCCCTTTTTACTTAAAATACTATATATATATGTAAAAATCAGGAACATTCTTCTGTTCTGCCTAGTATGGGAAATCTTTGACAACTGTGAAAAATCTAGGAACATCTTTATCCAGATATTCCTCTTCCAGAAGTCTAAAATCTTGGCAAGTGCCATTAGTTGTCTTCCTACTCCTGGGTCTTTGGTGATGGTCACAGGAGATAACTTTCTTAAAGAAAATAGCTTGAAGAGATTCTGCTTAATAGGAATAATTCCTACTGCAATGTAAGAATGTTTATACTTTGTTACAATAGCTCATTTTTTCTTAAGTATTTGGCTTTTGCAGATGGCCTCCCTTATTCAACACATAAAAACAATTCCTGGAATCCTTTTTCAGGGAACTCTCTTCAAATTCTGTGAAAGATGCAGAGTCTGAAGGACTAACAGCCCAGGGTCTGATCTGCAGCAGGCACTGTTTATCAAAGACAGCACCACAGCCAACCGAGTGGGTGGTGTTGGTCAGCACCAGCAGCAGAGGAGGGATGGTAGAGGATGGTAAATACACCCAGGCAAGCCCATTTATGTTCATTTGTGCTAATTTGTGTGTTCGTGTGGGTAGATGGATATATCATAAAATTCAGGCAGCAAATGGAGTGTTATTTCACTTAGACTATTTGCAATGTTGATTTTTGCAATGTTGATTCTCTGTACTAAGTAACAAGAAAAACTTAAGCTACAGAGGTTTATTTAGCAAGACAGCAAGAGTGAAAGTGAACAAGGAGCTTCATGATTTTGACATATAATTCTTCAGATATGATCAAAGAAGTCCATTTACTGGAAGCTCTACTAAGTGTCAGGCAAAACAATTTAAAGAATTGGAGCTGTCAACAGGATGACACTTTCATTTTGAGGCAACTTTCAAGGTTTTGAAACTTGTTCTTTTTCCACATGTTGTTGGAACATCTATTTTCCTAATGAACGATTTGGAGTTTGGATTCATGTCCAAAGGAACTTAGGCACCCATCACTCCCTTTCAAAGAAGAAAAGAAAAAGATTAATTGAGAAATAAAACTTATCCTGAAGAAAACTTGTATATAATACTTCTGTTTTGACAGAACGGAATAGTAGGGTGTAATTTAATGTAATTATATGTATTCTGTCCAGCAACGATTAACAACTCTGCTCTTAAGGATGATAAAAAAATCATTTGTTTTAGGAGCAACATTATAGAGAATAATTAGACTACCACGTGAGGGACGAAGTTATACAGCTGAAGTGAATGCAATGTTTCAACATTGTAGGTTAGTTGGCATCCCTTGGGAGATTGTGTTCTGCAAATACAGAGTCACAATTCTTGTCACAAGTGTGTGCTGAAGCTTGTAATAGGTTTCTTCTGAACCTTTCACACTTCTGCTTTCCACAGAAGGTTCATTTACCTTTTCAAAGCAGAACAGAGCTGTTTTTAGATTGTCTTGATTCCAATAGATGCTGAAGTCCCTTGAGTCTAAATTGGGATGCTTTCGTCTAAGCAAATTTTTATCTGACTGGTTGACAGTGAAAGGAAGAAAATGGCAGCAGCTCTAAAAAGCTTCATGCCCCATGGTTCATAGTTCATTAATTGTTCCTTTCAGGAATTTTGCACTGCTTGTCTTTCTCATGTCCATTTCCTTAATTACAATTGTAAATGCTCTAACTGATTAACTGAAATCCAGGCACTGCATTAGTTCATCAGTTTGAGGAGTATCTTCTCATTGCCTGATTAATTAATAATTGTGTATAATGTTGCTATATAATTATTTTATTCACACGAGTATACAATGTTTACCATGACGACTCCAACAGGCTCTGTATTTAGGCAACTGCCTCTCTATTTTGGGGACACCCACGTCTGTTCATGGCTTACTCCCCCAGTTTCTGTAGCATACAGCTAGAATCCTGTCCTATCCTGCAATATCCCACTCAAGTTTGGATTTTCCCCCGCATCTACGACGAATCCCACCATCCTCAAATCCCATTCAACCTCACTTCTCCAAATACTGAGTTCCCAGTCAGTGTGGAATGCCTGGTTTACACTTTCATGTATATGGAAGAACACCCATTAACTTAGTCATTCTAATCAGTTTACCAAAATCTTTCTTCCCTCAGCTGATACATACAGAGAGCATTTGTGTTCAAATGGATACTTATAAGGGCTGTTGGCTAGTTAAAAAAATTGTAGAATGTTGCACTACAATGCACTTCAAGATACAAGATTTCAAATACAACATGTGTCAAGGCTTTAAGGGACATGTGTTTTATGATTGTTCACAGTCAGACTTTACTTCAGGAGCATGTCACTGGGCGACAGTATGGCATTCCTGGGAAACAGGGCTGTGGAGCAGTACATAACCCTAAGAGCTGTAGAGAAAACAGCAACAAGGGTTTGCAAGGATGAGGGTGAATTTATGTAAACAAGCTCTGTGTCCTGTTCAGCCTTGCCTGAAGTTAAAGGGTTAATTTCCTTTTCCATTTCTAAAATCATAGAATCATAGAATGGTTTGGGTTGGAAGGGATCTTAAAGATCACCCAGTCCAACCTCCCTACCATGGGTAGGGACACCTTCCACTAGCCCAGGTTGCTCAGAGCCCCATCCAACCAAGCCTTGAACACTTCCAGGGATGGGGCAGCCACAGCTTCTCTGGGCAACCTGTGCCAGGGTCTCACCACCCTCACAGGGAAGAATGTGGCACCACAACAGGCTGGCAGCATGAGTGGCTGCAGTTTAAAGGCTGTGGAGAATGCAAGATCAAATCATACTCAATTTATTGAACCTCTGTTACATAATAAATGAGCTTCCAAGAGCATGAGCTACACCAAAGTCAGGTTGTGAAGTGACAGAGCAGCCACCTCATCTTTAGGGCTCAGTCCTGCAGGAGAGGTCTGAAGAACCCTCAAAAGAAGCCCCAGTGTGATAAGGTGAATCTGGGCCACAGGCATCCCGGCACAGGACCCAAGGATTCCTGAAACCTGCCCAGGGGTGTCACCTGCCTGGTAAGCACCTGAGTTAAAGCCTCTGCAGTGCAGAGGAGGAGAAACAGGCACCTGTGAGGCTGAGCATTAACCACCAGAGTACGAGGTACTCCAGCGTGGGCTTCTTGTGTTTGTTCCATTGAAGCTGTTTCACTTTGTATGAATAATTAAATACTCACTGGGTTGGGGAGAGACAGAGAAGTGATTCTGTACCTCACCCGTTAATAGCATGAGGCAGTGAATAAAATGTTGTGGTTTCTATTTGCAAATTGTTACTGAAATAATTTCTCCGATATTGGTTTGTTGAGATACTTGTTATACTCCCTGAAGTTTAAATATCTATTGGTGGTGTGATTTTTTTTTTTTTAATTCCCAAATGTTAGCATTCAGAGAAAAAATGTCCATAGAAAATTTGAGTGTTGGTAAAGAAAGGGAAGATTATTTATATTTTATAATATTACAATAAAAAGAGAAATTTAAGAAGACATTGAATACAAATTAAAAACAAACAAACAAACAAAAAAGTTGGGGATTTTTTTCCACCAAAAAGTATTTGCACTTTAGGTGACCTTATCAATTATATGTCTGAATTGGTGGTATAGGAATATAAGTACAATTTTTTTTTTTTTTTTAATGTGGAAATTTTGGAAATGACAAACAAAGTAAAATATACAAGAAGTCACCTTCAAAACAAGAAACAAAGCAACTAAACAAACCCAAACAAACAAACAAAATATCCAAGAGGTCAACACTACAGTAAGTAAACAACAAAAACTTTCATTTGGAAACAATTGCACAAGGAAGTACAATTTAGAACTAAAATATAGTCATATGTTCATAGAGACTTTTATAGTCTTATATTTTACATTTTTTCACTGCCTTGAATCCTCTGAAATAACTTGAGTAAACACACGTATCAACTCAGCCAAGCTGTAAAGCTCAAACTTAAGTCTCTTCTTTGCAAGACAGCAGTTATATTTATAACTTTGAGCACTTTCTTAATCAGATGTAGTTAAAATGATTAAAATACATAAATAGATTTCAACACTTTCTGAATTGAATGTAGAGAAACAGGATGAAATATTCTGTTGTTACCAGGATCTGACTTTTCCTGGATTTTGATGCAAAGTGAACTAGCAATCTCGATGGCATTCTCCTCGATCTAATATTGTTTGAAGTCCTTCTGTTTCACATTATCTCTGTATTTCTTAGATTGCCACAGTTTATTGCTACAGGTTAGACCAGTGTAAAATCTGATGTGCATCTTATTGGCAGGAGCAGCGTGCAAGAGTCACTATCCATAAACTTCGGTAGAGTTGCCAACCCTCAATGCTTTAGATACAGGCAACCCGAAAGAGAACTTTACTCCAAAAGTGTGCAGTATTTCACTATTATAACTCCATCATGGTCAATTAGCCAGACATGTTCCTGACTTTTATCTTCAAAAATGATGCTTCTTGATTATTTATGTTTCCAAAAGCTATTATTGAGTAATTCAGTGTAGTGAAGGACTTCAATATGCTCCACCATTGTGACTGTAAATCCAGGTGTTAATACTCCCAGGTGGCTCATCATCTCACTGCAGATACCTAATAAAGTTGCCATTAGCTGGCAGTATACACTGAAAAAAGCTATACAGCCAGCTGATCTTCTCATTAAAGAAAAAGCTACTGAGAAATACCAGGAGATTATCTGAGTTGTCCGAGTTTTAAAGAGAGAAAGAGAAAGAACGAGAGAATGCTTATTTTCAGAAATTGCTTCTAGAAACAATACTGGAAGTCATAACCAACAACAACTGGAGGACAAAGAACCAACGGCTTATAGAATAAGAGCAGACCACAGCAACTGTAGTCAGGCTGAGGTGGAAGTCAGGTATTGGTTTTCCAGTCTTGCTTCTGAGAATAACTTTAAAAATCATCTGATTCTGATAAATTCAATGTAATTTGACTTATCTCATCTCTTGAAAAGATATAGACCTGAAAAACTCACCATCTTTGACTGAGAGAGGAAATTTGGGGAAAGTGGATAAAATATTACTGAGGAAATTGTTGATGACTTTTTTGCTTGCTACTTAAAAAAATATATTAGATTTAATATTGTCATAGTGATAGAATCTTAGGATGTAATAATCTTGTTCATATCAGGTGCAGGACGGATCTGGTTCAACTGAGGAAAAAATGTTATCAAAAGTTTCTGTCCAACAGAACATGCTCATATGCAGAGACTGGAGAGGAACCTAAAGTTTTTGTTTTTTTCATTTTTTTTCCAAAGCAGTCAAGAGATAAATTGTCTCAATCATGTGTTTTGCTGACTTTCAAGGACAGTGATCTCCAGGGAAACTGGAGATGTTTCCAAATTCTTGTGTTGGAATGTCTGTCCTCTGTACTCCCTGGAATAGTTCTAGGTATTAAGATTTTCTGCCAAAACACCCTAGTTTCTAGCAAAAATAACTTGGCAATGAGACACAGGTGGCAACTGGGATGCATTCTGGAAAGGTGAAAGTCTGGATGAGTACTGAAATGCAAGTCAAAATCTATTGGCAAATATGTGTCACTTAGACGGTTTCTTCCTGCTCTGTCCCAGCTTTATTCAAGTTCTTGAAGGCTGTGTGATCCATGAGACTGTCAGCATAAGCACAACATAACCACATCTTTTTTCCTCTTTTTAGTTCCTGTACTCTTTTCCATTACCTGCAAAGAACATGCAAGTGTGCCAAGTCAAGCCCTCAGAAGTGATAAAATGACAGAATTACAGTTATAACACCAACCAAGTTTGCTGTCACTTGCTATCAAATGTATGAAGATACACTCCTGAGCACACTTTTTTAACTCAAAACTCTTGTTTTCAGTGGCCATAGTCTCCTTTACCACAAAAAGAGATGGTGTTCTGGAGGCTGACTAGGTTTTCACGGTGGGGGTGTCCCTGTGGATAAACGCATCCCCTCAAAAACAACCCAGAAAACTTCTGCATCTTCTAGGGTCAGGGAGTGTGAAGTCTGGCTCAACGAAATGCCTTTTTTTTGTGGTTGGTGTAAGGATCAATAACTGTAAAGGGACAACTGCAGAGCTCATGAATCCAAAAATTTTCTCTCCCTATCATTGCAAAAACTGCACAAAGCAAGCAGGCAGATAATCCTCAGTGATCAAATGCAGTGAACTGAAATATTAGCAACAAAGATTTTAATATGACTCTACCTGCCTACAGCTTTTGACTGAGTAGTTAACAAGAACAACAACAGAAATAACTGGAGGTTTTTTGAATATTCTTCTTTAAAACATTTGAAGTAAAGATTCAAATAAAAAAGTAAAGGAGTAAGCATCTGAGGCAAACTTTTCCCTGTATTAAAAACTCCTGGGCTCCAAACCTGTTTATTCCAGATGCACAGCTGGTAGCCATTGCAACAACTGTAATTCTGTAATATCCTCCCATGTAGGCTGTTGCAGCTTGTCTGTTTTGCATCCCCTGTTGTGCCTTAGCCTCTTTTCACTGTTTCACTGTTTATCCTAAGGAAAAGTAAACAGAGAAAATACATTATTTTCTGGATGTTTACGCAGGTTGCATGGACAGATATGCGCTATAGACATAGTCAGTTGGGACTGTAAGAATAGTTAATGTAATGTATTAGGAGTAACTTTCATGGTACCATGAATTTTGGTTTTGTTAATGAACCCTCTGTAAATGATTAAGAAAGATTTTTAAATAGTTATTAAAAAACTAGTGCTCAAATATTATATATATAAAAATAAAGAGTTAGATATAGAGAGAATCAGTGCTTTGAGGGTAAGACAGATCTCATATAAGAAGCACAGATTTAAAGGTCATGTTTATGTCTCTGTGCTTAGCCGTGAAAACTTCAGAAGCAATAAATTCTGCCTTCTTTGGCAAAACCATTGATGTCATACTCCAGCCACTATCAATAAAATCTCACAAACCCTCCAAATATTACACTATAATGCAATTCTTAAAAATAAAATATGATGAATTCTCCATGTTTCCAAAAGTTCTTGTAGGTCATTTGGGATTCAAAAATTACAAACTATAGGTTTGAATATGCATGTATTAGAACTGATCAGAAAATAAAATCTGTCTCAATATTTTGATGTTCCAGTACCTTGACATTTTCTTTCACTCAAAGTTGGAAGAGAGTTGAAATCACCAAAAAGTTACACAGAATAGAAAGTGATTGGAGGTTCTTTTGGTTTTGTTTTTAAAATCAATTCAGAGTAGCACCCCCAAAAAGAAATTTCTATATTTGCGTAATAAGCAAATCCAGCAAGTAAAACATTTGTGATATTTTAGCCTGTCCAACTTTGATGTGCCAAATTGCAGTTTATTGTGAAATAACTGTCCATTTTACATGTCATTTGAAGTCAAATTAACACTTTGAAATGATACATTTTATTGTGGCTCTTAACATGTTGTGCTTGTTCATTTTGAAATGTCATTTGGGAAAAGCAAAAGAAAAAATGTCAAAATCAAGATGCATTTGACTAAAACATATTTTCTACTTGCAAATTATTTATTTTGAAAGGAGAGTGTTCTTGTTGACTACTTGTATGCTTCTGGGGCCTGTTTTTTGGCTTTATTTTCATGCCAACACACCCATGGAGGGGAGATGTAGTTTTCTATGTAATCCAGGACAAACTTCAGGAAGAAAAGTAACATTCCCTGCACTTCTCACACTCTTCCCTGGAGATTAAGGAAAGGTGGGGAGAGTCCTCTTTGGACTAATGGGTCTGTTATCCTCATCATTAACCCATCTCCCAGATACAGAATTGTGAAATAGGCTTAAGTGGAGATCAGTTTGAACTAGGGACAGTGGGTGAGGTTAGCGGAGGAGAAAAGTCCAAAGAATGATGCCCTATGTTTAAGTTTAAAATAGCTGTGTGTAGCAAAGAGGGAAAGCAGAAGCGACTGGCTCAGGAGCTCCCAGTTTGTGGTTCTGAATGGAAATTAGATTTAAAACTTAAACCCATTTCACATACAGGGTCTTCACAGAGCAGGCTGTACCTTATTACGTGCCTCTATGGAAACTTCAAAGTTTGCTAACTATTCTCTAAAAGTATCTCAGACTTGATAGGTGACAAGTAGACTATACTAAATGTTGGTTTTAACCATGATATCTTTTATTTGTAAATACCTCCACTCACACATGGGTCACATGGATTTGAAGAACTGTCACTTTGAGAAAAGAAACTTTGTAGGCAGCATACAAACAAGAGTAGGCCAAGAGGAGCTGCAGAAGTTTTGCTATAAGTGCAAAATCCTGATGCTAGGACAGAAGCAGCAGCAGTACAGGTTGGGGTCTGCCTTGTTTAGGTGTACCTCTGCTGGAAGGACCTTGAGGCCCTGAGGGAGATTAAATTTATCATAAATCAGCAGAACGCTCTTGTTGCTATAAAGGCAAACTGTTTCCTGAGCTCCATAAGCAAGAACATAGCCAGCAGATGAAGGAATGTGATTATTCCACTCTGGTCAGCACTTGTTTGGATACACATGGAACGCTGTGTTCAATTTTCGTTTGCTCCCTGCTGTAATTTTTGCTAAAAAAATTAGATTCCAGAGTAGGACCTCCAAGCAAGATGCTTAAAGGATTGCAGACCCCGAATTATGAAAGGAACTTTAAAACCTTTTTTTTTTTGCAGTGAGAACAGGTTTCACAGAGAACTGGTAGAATCAACCTCATTGGAAATTCAGTTTGAGAGGACCTTCCTTCCAAAGGCCCTTCCTTTAAGAGAAGGTTGGACTGGATCTCCAGAGATCTACCCTGGATTTTTTCATTTTTCTATTCTATAATTCTAAATGTAATTCTTTATTATGTGTTCAGTCAGGGAAAGAGCAGCTTTCATGGCCTTTATGAGTACCTCAGCAATGGTAGGTGGCCAAGTCTTAATTTTTCACAGTTTGACTTAAGAGTTTTTTAACTTTCTAGGTTAATATCTTTTCTCTTGAATCCTTACATAAAAATTCCTGGTTTAACACACTCTGACTCTGTTTTAAGCTGTCTTATATTTTGTGGTTCTTGCTTACTTACCATTTCACATTGTCAGAAAAAAATTTCTGTGTAAAAGCGAACTAACATTGCACTTGTACATCAAGCTACGACTTGGATATCAGACACCTGAGTCCCTGAGGTGAGATTCACACACTTGATTTGTATTGGTCATGGTTTGCAGTTTAGATACACTGGTATTCACATACACATGAATGTAGCTTTCTGAGTTTTAAATGTCTAATTTTTGAGATATATGTTAATGGAAAACTATGTTTATGTAAGTTAGTCACAACACTGGAAAGACACACGTCACTCTGTATATGTACATGGTTCAGTGTGAGTCAAAGTGTATATAAACTCTTCTGGAATTCCTGAGGGAACTCCTTAGAAGCTTTTTTACCAGTTGCCCTTGGTATGTCACTTTCATTTCACAAGTTTTTTAGTTGCGGTAGCAGGTTCAGGAACATCAACAGGCCTTAATCAACATTCAGAATCCACTTGGCTATTCAGAAAACAGTGAAAAATGGTCTCTGACAGAAAGAGCACATCATTATAGATTCTTATACAACACACAATGGAGTCGGTGGAAACACTGGAGTGTTTCAAGTCTGTTGGCAAAGCTAGCAAGAGTCCTATAAAAGGGAGAAGAAGGAATGATAGAAGGCATTCACTAAATGATTCTGTTTGGTAGCATAAGGAATTATATGACTACCTGCTCACACAAAGACATCACAAAACCGAGCAAGTCTCCTACTCTCTCCTAAAATACCAAGGATTTTTAGAAACATAAATGGAAGTAGAATATGCTTTTGTTTATTTAACTGGGCTGATGTCAGTCACAGCAGATCTACTGAAGCCAATAGGACTGTATTAATATATATAACTTCTGGACACAATTCAGAAAAATGTACATTTTCTCCTGAATAGAAGGTATGATTATCTACACAGTACATTAGCAGGCTTAGTACCCAGAGAATTCACACCGGAGTGATGTGATACTGGTAAGAAAAATTCATCTGAGCCTTCATGTCTTGGATAAATATACAGGTATAGGAAGTTTTCCTGCAGTTACTTCTAGCTACCAGGTTTTTGTCATGTTTTATGTCAATTTGATTAAATGACTGATTCCTGACAGTTACCATGGTTTATGTTGCTTAAACATTTTCACTAATACAGGAAAAGAAGAGAATTATTCTAAATATGAAAATTTAAGTCAAACATATGATAACACAACTGGTTTTTTTTCACCTCACTCATTAATTTACTTCAGATTCAAAGAAAAAAAAGCAAAATGGAATAGAAATAACAAATATTATTTTCTTCTATATAAAATTAGTAGTTATATACAAGACTTTAAAAAAAAGTCTCAATCTCCTTATCCCTTAACTTGTTCTCACAGCATGATCCATTATTCCTTATGGACAGTGAACTGTATGTACCAGTATATTTATTAATGTATTGTAATAGATCATCAGTCTATATTTCTTTACCCCATCCTTGGTAACATATTCAGAACATTATTTAAAGCTCATTATTCACTGAAATAACACATGCAATAGCACAAGTTGGTTAGCTGTGATATTTTATTAGAGTGAGCATTTCGAGATTTTATTCTCGGTCCCTCATCAACATAAAACATAGTAAAGAGTTCATAAATCTAATTAAGAACATTAGAATAAGGAAAAATCACTGAATATTTAGTTAAGATATGCAAGCCTCATGTACAAGCAAGCCATTAGAGGCAGTCATAAATGCCAATTGAAAAGCACTCAATAACAGCTAGTTTGTGGGAGTGCAACAAGACAGATGTAGATGGAATGGTAGTCTGCAAAGGTAGAAGTGTTTTGTTTATCTTGCTGGTTGTCTGACTTTTTTTTCCCTCCCCCCGAAGAAATTTTACGTGAATCCTTTCCTGGTTTGGGCTGCCAGACATGTAAGAACATAATCTTGTTGTATGTGCTACACCCAGTGGGACAGCAATTTAATCTAGATCAGTGCCTGCCCCTGAAAACAGACAGTAGGAGTATCTCTTTCTCTTCATCTTCTTCTTCCTCTTCTTTTTTTTTAAATTTTCTTCTCTCTTCCTTTTTTTCCCCTCATTTTCCTTTTCCTTTTTCTCCTTTAGAGATTTTTGAAAGATATTCAAACTGTAAAAGGTCTTCATAAAACAAACACGAATTTTCATTTCTCCAAGTTTTTTAATCACTTAGGAGCAACTTCAACACAAATTCAGCAACCAGGATCCTGCACTTGGAAGTCATAAAACCCTTTAAAGGTAAAGGTTTAGTTCATGGTCAGCTTTGCTGAAGTGGGACACAGCAAAGCACTGTGTTTTCTGAAAACAAGAGAAAAACAATTAGGTTAAGGAACTTGCCTTTAGATTTCTTTGGTAAGGGTCTTAATCCTCACTCTACTTTTCCTCCACTGTGTGTTTCTCAAATCACACTCATATTTATGTCCTGATGTCCAAAATAAAGACACAAGAAGCAAAAAAAAAAGAGAGATTATTTGTATGTCAGTGGAGAGGGCATTCAGTTGAATAGTAAGAGACTGATGTCTAAGAGACTGATTTCTGTCTCTAGAAATTTCTTTTTGTCAGTGTTTCTCACACAGCATGTCAAAGTCCTCCACTGACCTACTCTGATGTAAAGACACAGGTGCAGTTCTGACTTTTTCTATGAACAGAACCCACGGCACTGGGCTCCTTATGCAAGAGAGATAAAGAAGCTCCTTGTTTGAGGGTCATGACTAGGAAGGCAGCACTTAGTAGGTTGCAGAGCAGTGAAGAGCAAGATGTGCTGTGGAGACCTTGCTCAGGACCAACAGGAGAAATTCAATTACCATGAGAATGCAGGAAGATTTTGAGCCACCAGAGCAGTAATTCTGGGTGTGTCTGAGATAAATAGCTGATGAGGTAGGCACTTACACAAGCTCACAAATAGTGAATTATCTTCATTATTCTGGTTGTACATATCTGGGCCATGAAGATTCAGATTGTTCAGTTTTATTCATTTGTTTCCTGTTCCTTGCAAGACAATTGCAAAGGAGTGTCCTTAGGCACATTTCAATTCAAGTTTTGATGGCAAAACAGATATGGAGCCCCCGTACCTATGAATAAAGCTTCTCTAAACCTGAGATCTGGAATGAGACCTGTGACTAAATACATCAGATTCCAGATGACTACTTGCAATTCAGAACACCTGTTACCAACCCTCTGCAACATAATATTAAATAAAGGTAGTTTTAGTGCAGTCATCAGTCCCAGTTGCTCTTCTAGTGCACTAAGATTCTTTCTTAGTCGAGATCATACTTGTTTGATTGACATCCATGAGCTAATGCAGTGTAAAGCAGGAAATCAGTATTATAAGAGATTACTTTTCATCCTCTGCAATTAATGTGTGTGTTTGTGAGTGCTGTTGGTTTATTTTCTATGGATTTGGAGTTTGGAGTTTTGGACATTTGTTTCTTGATAGCTCATAATTCTTGAAAAAAACAAGACCAAAGTAGCCTCTGCAACTGACCCAATCACAAATCTAATCACTCCATTATATATTTTTTTCCAATTATTATTCGCCATAATATTTCAATTAAAATATCCCCTCAGACTGCTTCAGTCTAAGTGATCTCAGGCTCCTCTGCCTTCCATAGTCTTCTTGAGTTGAAAAATAACAAACAAGTGTAAATGACATTTACAGCTCTTAATTGGTGTCATTAGCAGTTCCTATTATTCAGCAGGACAAGCAATGGCCTTTTATTGAGAATTCAGTGATGCACATCTGCTCTGAACTCATCAGACTTAAAGACTGGTAATAAAACAGCTGAGTGAATGACTTAGGGCCATATCCATCATTGAAGAATGCTCGCGGAAGATTTATTTATTTTTTGCTTAAAAAAAGATGACTTTGGAGACCATGATCATAGAAGGGTTAATGCTTCTCTAATAGAAGTAGATCTTGAAATAATGTTAATATATTGAATCATTAATAATAACCTAAATTTTTATTGTTTCTTATTGCCAGTGTTAATTGCTATAAACTAGACCTTGAGGCAAATCAGAGGGGATTAGATTTGTAATAGCATGTAAGTGCTAAGGGGTTGTTGATAACAGTAAGATGTAAGACTAAAGAGCTGTTTGATCCTTTGAGTGAGTACTGTTAAGCACTAAAATTGATGTTTGAGATACCCCAAGCCCAAAATTTCAGTCTTCAGAAGACTTTATTTAGACATCCACGCTGTGGTACCAGGGTGCACATAATCAATCAACCTTTTAGTGACATGGTTAGTGAGGTCCATTGGGCTCCAGTGGAATTCATAGAGTGAGGAAGGTTCAATATAATTTTTTTTCACTGAACGAGTCTTGTGGGTTGTCTTCACAGTCTGTGGCAGATACTGCAGTGGGCAACTGATGACATCCAGCTTTGGAAGCTTTTTTAGGCTTCTCTAGATAACTTTGTGGAACTACCATGGACAGATTTAGGGAACTACCACAGTCTTGGTCTGCTAAGGGGGCATTCATATGCCCAGATTTATGAATTTAAAAATAGCTTAGTTGTCCTGTAAGGGGCTTCGAGAGACTTAATCATCTCCTGCTAAGATGATACGTATTCCTGATTTGCTTTTGAGTATAAAAGTGTGGGTGTCCTGCTTGGATTTCATCAACTTCTTGAGTCTATAATTAGATTTTTTTTTAACAGAAAGCTCAAGAATTGGCTGCATTTATAACAGACATTTGTCTCAAAGCAGATCAAAACGTCTTTCCCACAGCTCTGAAACCAGTGTCTCATTTCATCTTGTACATTTCCCGCTGTAGTTTCTCAGCATCATGTATTGCTTTCTCTGTGCCTGGTTTTTCACATGTACTACATACCTTACCTAAACGCCTAATTCTGCATTTTATTTAATTACAATCTCTAAGAACCTTTATGGAGCTAATCCATACCATAGTGGTGGGATTCAGACAAATGGAAAGTGGAGAAAAATTCTCAAAACCTCTGCATTCCTTTAAAAACAAGTGAAGCGAGTGAAGTTTTGCTCAATCTGTGTAATACAATAGTCCGGTGTAACTACAGCCAGGTGTGAATAAAAATTACCTGACAAAGACCCCCAAAAACCCTGCCAGAAATCTTAAGAAAAGTTGTCTCATCTCTTTGGAGCTATGCGCTGTAGCAGATAAATTACTGCCTAATCGTTCATTACTGTGTTAACTGTCAGGGTGCTAACTATTGTTCCATATGAAAAATCCGTGTCGAGATTCCAGCTCAAAAAAAAAAAAAAAAAGTCTGAGTTCTGTAACGAAAAGGAAACATTTGTTAAGCAGAAGTGCTTTGTAACTCTCATATTACTTACCAAGAAAAACCCTGCTCTGGTGCAGCTAATTTGTAGTGATGTCAGGCTGGGATTTTCAAAGGTGCCAAAAGAAGTTAAATGACTGGCTCCTATTGACTTTGCAGCTACAATCCTGATCACACCTTTTATACTGCTTTCACTTTAATGAAGGGAAGAAGTGAAGGAAAGGGCTGGCTAATAGAGGGAGTAGGAGATTTACTTTTCTTGGAACTCCACACAAAGATTCTACTCAATGGATCAGCAAATGTATTATTATTAACAGCAACAATAATGATAGCTACTTATACTCTGTAGGAGTACACTCAAAATACCTCATAGAAAACCACAGTAATCTCTTTTTTGTAGGTGAAAAATACGATCTGGGTCAACAAAGCTCTGCAACTGCTCCGCAGGTGCCCCCCTGTGCACATCTCAGCAGCACTTACAATGCAAAATTGCAGCACCCAAACTTAGCTATAGGTAACTTCTTTCAGACACCAATGCCCTTGGTCAAGGTTACTCAAAGATGTACGACACATTCATAATGAAATGATGGATTTGACTGGGTCCCAAACCAGAATCCAGCCAGCTTTTATCTTTGGAGAGCTTGATGATAAAACAAGACCATCCTTGCACTTGGCATGAGGCTACCACATGGCTTATATTCAGTTAAGCACCATATTGATCTATTTTTAACCTCATAAATAAGAGGTGTTAGAATTCACAGTTGTTTTTTGAAGGATGATGAATCTATAACAAAACTATATGAAAAACAAAAGAAGAAAAAAATGGAATTTTAGATTGTTTCAAACTTTAACTTAAATCCATTAGAAAATAAAAAAAAGTTCTTGTGATCACTTTATGAAAACAAAATCCATTTCTGAGCTAGTATGAACGGTTTTGTTTTTTTTTTTTTATTTGAGAAAAAAACATCAAAGACACTATTTCTAAGTTATGTGGCTGAAAATGGGCCTGGTTTTGAAGTCAGTGTTTTGAGACCATGACAAAACCAACATTTGCAGACCTTTTTGAAGCAAAGTCTTTTTTCTCTGGAGACCTGAAAAAGCACAGATTTACTCTGGAGAATGTACTTTTGCAACATTATTATTCCTCTGCTCTCTACTGGTTTTAATAAAGAAATCAAACCCAATTTTTTAGTTTGATTTTTATTCATCTCACCTTGGCATTAGATCAGTAACAAGTTTAAGTTAAAAGTCTTCTTGTTATAAAATGTAGTTAGTGGAAAAGAACACATATATGGAGAGTAATTCAATTTTTATCTGGGCTACTCATACAGATCTGATAATTAATTTTTTTTCTTTCTCTTTAGTGTATGTAATGTTTTAACACAATTTATTCATCTCAATAAACTGTACAAGGTATCTAATTCTCATACAAAAATTATTTATTTAGCAATTTCCATAGGTTTGGGTTTTTTTTTATATAGCATTTTTGTACTAAAGAATTGGTGTGACTCTGTTTTAAGAGAAAGCTGACATCAATTTTGAAGTTTTTTGTTGTTGTTATGTGTACCCAAAAGTTTTCTCTTTTCTGCACTTAACTTTCTATATCCTTTTTGAGGATGTAGATCTTTCTTTTTTAAATTTTCAATTTTTTTATAAACACACATTCATAAACACAGAGTTCACTTACAAAAATAGTGATGATCATAGACATATGCAAACCATTAGCAAAATTAATCTATTATGTTCTCAATAAGCAGTTTATTTCCCTTACTGATTTACTCTCAAACAGCTTCCAGCAAGGTGTTTCATCTCCAGATCCTCCTTTCTCAACTATTGTGCGCAAAAGCAAAGTCCTGTCCATCACTTGTCTGTAACAGCCACCCTGGAAACATCCAAATGAAGGAACCACAACAGACCATGTAGAAAAGTCCCTGTCCCAAGGCTGGATCAACAAAAACCATATAAATCAAGAAAGCATGATTAAACTTTATTCCCTTCTTGCTATTATATGTTTCCACATGTAAACAAGGACCAAGTGCCTGCTGCTAATCTCCTCATAGCCACCAGCAGTGTATGATTCTTTTTGACCAGTCATTTTTACTTTTCTTTTTTTTTCTTTTTTTTTTTTTTTCCCTCATGAGACTTATAGGAAATAGGTATCTTTGAGCTGTCTACGTCCTTGTCAGCTTAAATTAAACCTGGTCAGCTGGTTCATATGTTCCTAGGGGAACTGAAGACAGCCCTCCATAGAAAAATAGATTAGTAACAATGAAAATTACAGAAGAACATTAACAGTGTACAGCAATAGTGAAATGTTTCTTCAGTGACATGTTACTTTAATTATGTTTCTCTTATTTTTTCTTCCAAGTGAGTTAATTTGTTCCCCAACAAAAAATCAGGCAGAACTGTATCCATTAGATAGCTGTATTCATGACATTACATTCAGATATAGGAAAATGGTTGAGGGAAGCACAGTTTATGTAATGTGAAATGTTTTATGTGATGCTGTTCAAGGCAAATGGAGTTGTTGCAGAGATGAAGATTGGAAGAAAAAATAATATAAAAACCCTAACATAGTGATAAATGCTGAAAAAGCTGGAATCCTTTTCACTGCTTACCATGAAGGCAGATTATTCTGTATTAATTAAAAAAAAAAAAAAAGGCTTTTCCACAACAGAGAAAATCCTTTAAAAATTATAGGTAAGCACAGTATGAAATAAGAGTTCCTTTTTCCCTCCTGTATTTTGCATATGACTTAGTTGATTGTTTTCATTACCATGTTTTCATATAGCATCAGTCAAGAACCACAGGACCAGGTATATATATAACACAAATGAGAACCTGGAATGATTGGCTTGATTTGATTACTTACTAATTACTGATTAAATTTATGTACCATTTTAAATAATATTTACTGTCTAAAACCGAGGTGTGTTTCTGGTTTTCAACATGTGTGCAGTCACTGGGGAAAATATAATGAATACATGCCTGTACCTATCAACTGCTATCTCCTCACCCAGTTTGAGGTTTATGGTTTCAGATACTGCCCAATAGAATTGTTCTCATAAAATCAGTGAAATGAAAACACTTTTAAATTTTCTTTCCTGGGGAAAGTAAGAAGAGGGGAATTTATTAGATATTCCACATATATACAGTACTGCAGACTCCAGAGAAAGGCAAAAAAATGATAAGACCATGTAATGGTATTAATATTCTTAGCAGAGTATGATTACCTGTTCAACTGATGAGAGTCCTGTTATGCTGTATATATGCAGAGTAACAAATCAAAAAAAACCAACTAATGGACAACCTCCCCAAACCCTGTCTAATGAAGGGTATGATCTAAATAGATAACGAAGGTAGAGAAGGCATCGTTATCTCCATTTTATTGATGAACATAGGTTAGTAAGCAGCAAGATTGCAGATGCAAGTCCGTACTGAGCCCAGACCCTTTAAAAGACTATCATCTGATGTCTTACCTAAAAGAAAAGACTTCAAATTTGCAAACTGACAACAAAAATACCATGAATTTCCAGTGAAAGTCCAGAAGTTAAGGCTTATTCTAGCCCACTAAGTGTTCTAACCACTTAAGCATCTAAATATCAGCTGGTTTCCACATTCATGCTGATTACAGAGTTATTGTTCCTTGGCTGGTTAACAAAGGGTGATCTTGCACACAGTCCCTGGCTGCTCTCCCTGGAAGTTGTGTGCATGTGTGTTTGTTCTCCATGTCCTTAGACAGCAACAAAGCAATTCTATTGCAGTGGGAACTAGTTCAGAAGCCATTAAGTACCAATATGAGGATCTACTCAGATGGCTAAATTTACTATTAACAGCACAACAGAGATTGAAGCAGCCCCAACAGTAATTGTGGATGGCAAACAGCACCAGAGGTAGCATAACTACCACAGTTGTAAAAATGATGAGCAAGGGATGGGAGTGACAGTAGGGGATATCATTACAGTGGCTTGATCAGATGTGACTGAAGATGTAATGATACGATCTCTTTGTTACCACGGATGGTACTAAGACACCTGAACACAGGTGTCTTTTCACTCCATTTTTGCCTTTCCTTTCCTTTTCTACAATGTTAAAGGAAACAGCTGGTAGCCCAGCTCTGGAAACAGATTAGATTCTGCTGGGACAACCTCTTGATCTGATTTTTTGTGTTAATTATCAAAGACCTGGGAGCCATTACTACATCCTTCTTCTCCAGGGAATATTGCAACCCACTTATGTAACTCACATGAAAGGTAAATTTTTCCAGTGAAGACACCTTGGTTTGTAACTGCTAATACAAAGTCTTCTGAACAATTACCATTTCAAAGTGTATAACAATGTGTCATTCAAAATAGCATATATTGCATGTGCAACAGGATGTGACTGGGATGGTAGTTTATAGAAAACCTAGAAATAATCAGTGAAGGGTTCTGCCCAGCACCTGTTTCTCACATCATGATGAAATTCTTCCCATTCAGATTCTATCTGGTTCATGTGAGAATCCCTTTCAAATCATTAGGACTCAGTAATTTTGTGTTTAAGAATTTCAAAGACCTGTCTCAGGAGCTAACCAAATCATTAAAGTAGATTTAATCCAGTGTTTAAAACTTCAGGACATGCCAGAAGTGTAATGGAAAAAATGCACAGTAACAAACTTTTAAAACGAAGAATAAATAGGATAATCCAAGCAATTACAGGTTTCATTTATATTCAAAGCAAAATGATGGACCATTTGAGAGAAGCCTGAATTAACAATGAATTAAAGGAAAGCAATGTATTAATGGCAGTGAAAGTGCACAAGTTGAAAATAAATCTCTTCAAACCAGCTCATGTCAATGATTTGATGGGAGGACTGATTCAATCTGATAAGGTAATAATGTTGAATAATAATGTAACTCCTTTTGTACCCAACTCAAGAAGTTGACTTGTGTACGAAAAACTAAAAAAAAATTAACCCCCCATTGTTTTACCAATCACATTGAATTATTAACAAAATGGTTGATAACTATGCCCCACAATTTAATTATAAATTGGAAGTTAACACTAATAAGGTGTTTTTTGGCTGAGGCTCTGTCAGATTGATTTTTGACTTTATGTTAGTAAACATCTTAACAACAAGGTGGAAGACAACATAAAAACACTACCAGTAAAGCTTGGAGTTGATACAAAAGCTAAAGTAATGATAAATAATGAAGAATACAGGACTGTGATACACAGTGCTCTCTGCCTCCAATAATCTTGGGACAAGGATACCATTAGACTCAGATATATGAACAAGTTATGTTGGCACCACACATAACAAGTCAGCTGATTCATGAGAACTATCCATGGGAGTAGTCTACCCTGCAGAAAATCAAGGCTGTTCAAATTAGTTTAGCTCAGTGAAAAGCGGGCTAAGCAAACTCAGCTTATCTTATGTTTAACCCAGATTTATCGTACACAATGGAGCCGACAGCAGAGATCAGCTGACATGCATTAATAGGTTTTGTGTCTAAGCCTAGTGTGTATTTTCACTGTGGTTAATAACAAGTAATATATTTAGGAGCACAGCATGTTTGTCACATTTACAAAGTGGGGAAATACAACAGTAAAAATATAAAAATAAAGATAATAATATTTCAGAGCTAATCTAGTGGACAAAAGAAAAGAAAAAGTGAGTGTCAATTAAGAGTAGGCACATTACATTTTTATGGTGAGAGTAATTAACTGTTAGAATGACAAGATTTATATTGGATTCTCCATTGCTGGAAATTTTTTTAACAAGATTGGAATTTGTTTTTCTCTAAAAGATGATTCTCTTCAAAGCACTGTTATTGACTTGAAGCAGGAATTAAAAATCCTGTGTTCTGTGCTATGAAGGCTAAACTAAATGAAACCAGCGATCTCTTCTCATTTCAAAACCTAAGACCCTTATAAATGTTCACCAGTGATTTTTCTGCCATGAAGTAGTTGATGAAAAACAGGTAGCTAACAAGAAAAGACAGCATCTGCATTCCCTGAGAAGCCACGAGCATTGTAGTGGTGACATGGAGCAATGTAAAGCTTTATTTGCCATTTCAATTAACTGAAGTGAAAGTAAACAACAGAGAGAACCGCTTTCAAATAACTTGTGATTTAGTGTCTAGAAGAATGCAGGTTTTATTCCATGATATTTAATTTCTTATCTGACCCTATGAAAGATAAAAATCCTTCCTTTATAGAAATGTGTTGATAAAAAGGGTATAAATCATAATCCCATTTAAGAAAAAAATAGCAAAGTTTGTTGTCTTGCCATTGTATTAAAGATTTATATATATATATATACATATATATGTATATATATACATATGTATATATATACATATATACATATATGAAAGTAGAATTAAAAGTGTATCAACATCATTGTGTAATTATTATTGTTATTGCTGCATGTTTTGATTTTATTTACACCAGCTGAAGTATTTTGTTTAGATAAAACTGAAGAATTAATCAAGTGTTTACTTTTAGACTTAAAAGTGAAGAAACCTCCGAAAACTCAGTTTAAACAGCTACTCTGAAATCATACTGATTTCTAGATTGCTAAAGTAGTGGGTTTGAATTGTTTTCAGTATGTATTATTTCCATTAAATTAGCAAGTACGTGTAGAAACATTCCACCTCAATATTACGATTGAATTGTGATGTTTCCTGTCAGTCTTCTTCACTTCCTCTGTAGGTGTTGGAGAATAAAGGACATCCGACTTGTAACCATCAGACGAGATGAATCAGCCTTTAAATATGGTTGGCTTTGTCTTCTGAAGAGGTAGTACACAAGATTAACTAGAGGAAGATGCTTAGTTTAGCTGTCTTGAAAAAGTAAAACCCCAAAAACCACAAGCCAAAAATAAACCAAAACCACTTAAAAACACTTGGCTGTCTTTGTTCTGACAGATAGTAATTATTCTGTCCCTTTAACAGTTGAGCCTATAAGAAGTTTGCAATTCACTGATGCCTTCAGGTCAATGATAGTTGTCTCAGCCCAGCATCCTTTATGCAATTACATTAAAGGGTCTTTGTTAAAGCAGGAGCTACACAAAAAATTGTATATTTTTTATAAGGGAAAGACAGCTGATGACATGAAAATAGCTTCGCAGATGGACAGATACATGATCAGATGGCATTGAAGCAAACTAACAAAAAAAATATTGAAGCGTTCTCTGAATTTCATGTCAACTTTCATAAGTTTCTAATCTTTCCAGTGGAATTCAGTTGTGTTCACCTGCATTCTGTGGAAAAATATTTTTTACTGCAATACATACATTTTCTAATCTCTCTCTTACAAAGCATATTGAATTTTTAAGTTCTTGTAAAGTATATTTGCACCTAATTTAAAAAAACCCAAGCAACTCCCCACTTCTAAATGTTGAAGAATAATTTAAATAGTGTATTATTTTTACTTTTTTTTTTCTTTGTTTGGAAATAAAAAAAATAAAATATTTCTGCACCACCACTAACAAAATGCCTGACAGGTCTGTGACAGGATGTCACAAATCAACTTCCACAGAGAGGAATGGACTTATGAACCTATTAAACTCACAGTCTTTGGCTTTGAAGCAACAGTCATCATCATTAATTGTTATTATTGCACTCCTTGACATTTTCAAGGGAAAAAAAAAGACACAAAGGATTTCATGAGAGCCATAACTGGTCACCTTAAGACAGGAGGGCTGCTTTCACTTTATTTAATTAAAATGTTCCTTAAAAAAACGGTAAAATTCAAGACCTGAAAGCAAATCAGATGCCTAGTTTTCATTTGCCTATAAGTTCTGGTCCTTCTTATCTTTTACATAAACTGTAACATCTCTGAGGCTTTTTTTTTCCTTTTTTTTTTCCTATTTGTACAGACAGACCAAGGAATTTGTCCTTGACTGGCACTTCTAGACCGAACTACCTCAGAGGAGTAGATTATAAAGAATATGCAAGACAAAGTTTTTCTATAGTTTTGAAATCTGCTTATTTTGATTTTGAAGTGCCATGCAGTTAAGGTGATTTGACGTTTCCAAGACATTTTCCCTAGACAGCTTCAAGTTTCTTAGGTATCACACTGGACAGGCAATCCAAAAATCCATTTGTGTGTTTCAGCCAATGTAATGATTATATTGAGTATTATTATAGTATTAGTAATGTAAAAAAGATTTCATTGAAGCATACTGTGTGTATTTCTCAATCTAAAATCCTGTGTGTGACCTGAATTTGCCACCTGGACTCCCTATCTCAATCAACAAGGAGAGCTGGATAACTCCAGTGGACACATCATCTCCTCCTACATCATGTGCCTAAGTTGAGTAAGAGGAATCCCACACTGAAGCAGACTGTTCATGTCAGTTGACTATAAGTTGACACTAAAAGCATAGATCAAACTGATATTTTTTGGTAGCCTAGATTTAGGGAAATTGAATTTCCTTTTGCATTTTAAATATTTTGGTCCTGGCTACTGATTTCTGAAAATTACACAATATTATTCAACCAAACTAGATATATTAATGAGGTTTTGATGCAAGATGTTTTCTGCCGGTGTGTTGATCAAATTATTTCCTAAATGCCCAAGTAACTGCACAATTAAATTAGTTGTCATGGTTGTGGCCACACATCATGGAACAACCACAGCTCAGACTCAGTCCTCTTTGGGTTTTCAAGTTGTTATATACGAAAATTTATCATCTTCAGCTTATTATATTATCAATGGAGAGAGGAAAAAGCTGCAGAGAAAGGAGACACTTCAGACAGTGAATCTTATCTGTAATATTTTATTAAAGATATTTTATGAAAGGTTGTATTTATTTCAAGTTAATCATACTCCTAAGACTGTACTTTTTTACACATTTCAAAAACTTACATAGAGTATAACACAGTGATAAAGTCCTGTTTGCTTGCTTACTACTTGTTTGGCTAAAAAAAAAATAAAAAAATTAGGGAGTAACAGGTTTATTTTTTCTTGTTATTGTTCCAATAGCTCACAGACTTCTCAAAGTTTAAAACTGCTGGGTATAAACAGTGAAAAAACATTATTTTTAAATCACTGATCTGATTTTCTTCATTGATTGATCTCCTCTTACCATAAGAGACAGAAAAGACTCATTAAACCATACAGTTTGTCTCGATACCAAGCCAAGATTGATTGATCCTTACATTGCACAGCTCAGGCATTTTCATGATGAAGCACACCCAGTTGTGAAACTTGCCATGGCCAGCATATCACAATCATTATGATACATTGCATATACTCCTGCAATTGTTTATAACACCAGATTTTCACACAGTAAAATCAAAGCAAGCCCAGAGTGCTTCTCACTCACCTGGACCGGGGTAGAAATTCCATAGCTCACTTTCTTCTTTTTGGAAACTAAAATATAGGGTGAGTGGGAGCAAGGTGAAATGTTACATGCTGATGTCCTCTTTCTGTGGAAAAGAAACATGTTGTTCTGACATGCTCTTGGCTCTTCCATTTTAGCTGTAGTCACAATTACCTAGAATGTGCTAAAACAATGTCGTCTCAACCTGGGAATATACTAGACAAAGCTTAAAATATTCAAATTAAAAAGTTTGAGTCCCAATCAATGACAACAATATTACTTTTGCAATCATTATTTTATATTTCATGAACCTCAAGAAAGCAACCTATTTATAATTTTGAGTAAAGTATCCCCTTTTAAAAATAAAACTTATCAGTCCTATTTCTAGTCTGTTTATGTTTGGTTTGTTTTTTATGGAATAATACAGTCATAAGGTTATTTCACATTTCTTGCTTTCTTTAAAAAATGAAAATATAACATTTCCATATATGGATACGTCTAAGGATTTTACCCCCCACCTTGAGGAGTCAAAAGCCTGTGAAGAACTTAGTGTGAATTTCTACTCCCTCTGTTTATGTTTATTGTGTGTGTATCTATCCTGTGGTACATTCAGAGGTCTGTTATTTTCCAGACCCTCTCAGGTCTGGCTTATAGCAGCAGCTTCTTTCTGTCTTTTCAAAGATCCCAGTCTCAGACTTTTTGCTTTCTTTCTATGTTTTAATATTTACATACAAAAAGTGATGAGAACACTAAGCAGGATATTATGTAACTAGGATGATCTGGAACCTGTACTGGAATGAAACACTAGTTCTTCTCATTGAAGGTACTGATATCAGTATGATGCATTTTATAAGTACTTTTTCTTTCACAAAAAGATTACATCACAACCTTATCCTAATAAAATCATTTTATTGAGGGGAAAGCAATCAAGCAACAGAATCCAGACTTGCATCCAACCTTGGGCCCACTATCGAACCTTCACATGTATGTTTGACTGTGTGTGTATGTTCCATGTGTCTGTGTCTGTGTCTGTGCCCATGGGTCTGTGGGAAATAGTGATTCAGTCTTGGGCAATTCCAGCCAAAGTTTCAGTCCTGGCAACTGCAGAGAAAGTTGTGGAAGGTACTTCCCTCTTCTTCCAGGCACCTGCCGGGTCTAAATTCTGTATCCAGTATTAAATTCTGATGTCAGTAATGGAGAGCCCTATTTCCAAAGATTTCTGATGGTGCAGAACTCCTCTTTGTTTGGGGTGACAGTTTCTTAGCAACAGCTATTAGTGAGCAGCTGCAGACCCAATCAAATGGTGAACCTGGACAATCTCTTTTGTACATGTCTTGAAGAAAAATCCCTTGCTCAAGAATATAAAACATATTGACAATTATACACTAGCCCCAAATATAACTTTTCCCTGCAGTTCTACAGGCAGGTTAGCTGCACTGAGCAGTCAGCCTGCACACATGGAAAAATCAATTTTGTAAGAGATATATCTTCATGTGTCATGATCCAGTGTATGATAGCAGCTTTTTATGTCTATTTAGCTTACAGCAAATTTAAAGCTATCACCTATAGTGGTGATATTAGCAGTCCAATAACTCAACAATTAAACAAATTTCTCTGTCTGTCTCTCTCTCTCTTTCTTCGTTGACTGACTATAATAATCTTCCAGGAATGACCTTGAGAGATTGGATATTCTTCTTGGTTTAAGTGCCATTAGCAATATTTTTTTCAGAAAGCAAGCCACTTAGGTAGTTGGCAAAAAAAGTGCCGATAAAAATCTACTCTTGGCTACTCAGTAAATTGCATTGCACTATCTGCTTGCCAGCTGAGGGTGAAGAACATTGTATATTAAAAGATTTTCATTGTGTAATAATGTGAACACCAGCAGCAGTAATTATAAAATCAATAATTCGTAATAAATATGTCCTCCTTATATAATTACTAAATGATTGCAAAACCAATATTATGCACTAGTTAGAATGGAAAAGGTTGCTGCTAAAGACTTTCTATATTACACATTATTGTTCAACTCTTAAACACCCTTGGTCAAATGAAGCATAGCTTCAGCCTCATCAGAATTAAGCTAAATGCTATTTCAGTTTGATCTCCTTAAAAAGTATTTGATTCATGGAAAAACTAATTACCAGATTAAAATGCAACAAAAAGTGACTTAAATGCACAGTGTTAAACACCATTTATCGTGAGCTGGGAAACAAAAGGAAGATAGTTACTGTCCTATAAGATGGTAAGTGTTTAGATATTTATTATTATTATTTCTTTTTTTTTTCTTTACTTTCTGGTTGAGTGTTGATTCCCCAGGAACACCAATAAATCTCAAGATATCCTTTGTATCTGTCTTCACATTTTTTACTGGCTTTTGTTTTTGCTTCAAGTGATAATTTCTGCAGCCGAGACAACAAGGAAGTTGTGATTTTTGTGGGTTTCCTATTCTTCAGGGTGCTGAAATTCAGCAAAGGGGACAAATATTTTATTATTTTAATTGTATAAATTGCTTCTGGGGCTATCAGAAGAGCCTAAAATTAACATAAGCATAAACACAAAGGAAATGAGCTCAAATGTGAATTCCAAAGAACTTTTTTATGATATAGGTGCCCTACTCACCACAATCCCACCATAAAAAATAGCTTCTATGTATACAAAGACATAGAAGTTTAAAGAACACCACCTGATATGACAGACAATCTATGTGTACAAATGCAAATCTCAGAAGATATATGCAGGTCACTGAACTCCAAAAACTGCCTTACTTCTATTTTCTAAAAAAACCCTACACCTATTTATCTCTTCTTATTTCTTCATTTTTGTGTTCATATTTTCCTGAATCTTGAAGCAAGTTCCATCTCAATAGCTGTGGATCTCTACAAAGTAAAAGTCTGTGTCCGAGCTAATCACACCGTTTCCCATACAGTAGCAATAATTCAGAAAACGCAGTAAGTGAGAAAAATATGTCCTGGTACTGTGAAGTCTTATCCTAAATATAATAACCAGGAGAGACCAGATGAATTGCATCCTAAAATTGTTTATTTCTCCTCATAGAGGAGTTTAGTGTGGCTAATTCAGATGTAGATGTGTGCATTGTATATGAATCCCGCGCCTTGCATCTATTCGGAGGAAGTTTTCCACAATGCAGTCATAACTACTTGTATAGCAGAATCTATTTTCTTTACCTGCTGCATCCCAATATGGGTTAACACTGAATTTCCCAGCGCCTTTGTCATGAGCTGTTCCTTCCCAACTCCTCCAAATGGTATTCACCTATCTTCTATGAAGATATTTGGTTGCCTTTATGTAGAAATCATGATAAAAATACCTTTTGGCAAGCAAGCTCTATCTGCAAATAAGAAAAATCACATTGCTAATGAACCTAGAATAGATAATTACATACAATGAAGGGTGTTAAAAGTGAGTAAAAATAGGACAGTATCCAACAATAATAATAAAAAAAATCCTGCTTGAAAAC
>NW_020925669.1:1372004-1512479 GCF_003984885.1 Neopelma chrysocephalum
GTGGAAAATATATAGGGGTATGTCTTTGTGTGTAGATGAAGAAAAAGTAAGGTGGTGTAAGAAGATGTAGCTTTTACTGAGACAGAAGAAGGATGTTCCTTGTCCTGAATCATGTGTGCTTATGACCAGTGGTAAATTTTGATGTAGCATTCAATACTGGAGTTATAGTTCCCAAACTGTTAAGCTACATCTGCACTCATAGATTTGGAAGGTTTTATCATCAGTTAAGGGTAGTTCAACAAAACATGCAACACTTGTGTGTAAGATTCTTCCAGTCACCTTTCCAAATCTTGTGGAGAGAACATTCAGTGGAATTCATCAGGAAAAGCCATCTTAGATACCTCAGCCAGTCATGATGGGGGATAAAGGCCTCTACAACATTTCTGTCACAGGTTACATTGTAAAACTGCAATATGAGGGTGGAAGAGTTATATCTGAGTGAAAGCGCAGATTGACTAGGTTGGCTTAAGGGAATTTACCTCCCTACTCCATTAGCTCCACTCACTGCAGTGTAGTTTGTCAAGGATTTATGAACATACAGAAGTCTCATCAGAAAAGACTTATGATCTCTGTGCCACATCCATGCGCCACTGAGTCAATGTGTGCATGTGCAGTGTGTCTGATATATTCAGAATGTGCCTGATTTACTGTGTGTTCTTTCATATTTTTCTCTGGAATTTCTCCATCGTTCAGATCAAGCCTCTATTTGCCTTTACTGATATGCACTTGTGTATTTTAGAACAACTAGAACATAGAGGCATTAAATAGAAAAGGCTGGTTGAAATTCCGTCCCATGTGTCACCCAGCAATTAAGATAGCATGATCAAAGTTGTCCCTCTGGACAAAAACGATAATATTCAATATGATAATATGTGGGAAAAATATAAGCTCTTCCTTTCTTTTTTCCTTGTATTGATTATGTTTAAACAGGAAAGAAATGGCATTTTAATAGCAGCTGCATATTGGCATTTGCATCAAAGAGAGTAGACACAAAGAAACCATGAAGTTCATGCTGTAGGATTATAAAATGCAGGGTTATATAATACAATGGAAAAATATATAGAAAATTGTATTTTATAAGAAATATCTATAGAAATAATAACCCATAAAAACACATACTGTGGTAATATCAACACCAGAAAGATGTACAAATCTAAAATATTTCCACTCATCTTCAGTTCCTAGTTTTTAGGCTAGAAAAGTACTTCTGTGAACTCTTAATGAAGAAGAGCAGAGAAGTGTAACCTCTGGATATCACCAAGCAGAGATTTCTTGCAGTGATATTTGTCAGTCATCACTCTTCAGTTAAGGTGGGTCATGCACCACATTTACCAATAGATTTACCAGCTAGACCACAAAAGAAACTTTGGAAAAAGTGTCATAATGGAGCAAGAGGAATATAGGGTCATAGAATCATAGAATCATGGAATGGGCTGAATTGGATGGACCTTTAAAGGCTACCTAGTTCAACCCCCCTGCAATGAGCAGGGACATCTTCCACCAGACCAGGTTGCACAGAGTCCTGTCCAACTTTACCTTGGATGTTCTCAGGCATGCAGCAATTTCAACCTGTTGTGGGCAGAGTGGGAGCTTTAAACAAAGTTTATTAAAAAAGCCCTCCCATTGAGTCATGAGGTGCAGAAAGTACCCCCCTGTTTTCTAAACTTCTTCTCAGAGGGGTGTCTTGGTGCAGCTGGATCCAATCTCAGCCCCAGACTTTCTCAATGGTTTATGACTAAAGGATTATATGGGTGTAATTGAATGTTTATGAGGCAGGTTGGTTTCAGCATTATTCAACATCAAAAACACTATGGTGCTCCCCTCTTCATTGACCACAGACAGCTTTGCTAGTGTTTTCATCCTATTCCAGGCAGAGCATTCTGCTACAGCAAACTGTTCTAGTGTTTCTCTACCCTCATGATAAAAGAATTTCTTCTTTATATCTAGTCTGAAATACTGATGGTCATAAAAGGCCCTCAAAAATAATTTCACTTGTTAAAAATTATCAGCTTCAATTTTCAATTTGGTCTCCCTTTTTGTGTTTTCTTTCTTTTTGCTGCCATTAACATCCATCATGAAACACATTTAGCATGAAAGGCAAGAGGGCAGCATCTGAAAAAAAAGATTTGTTCTTTGTCCACCAGGAACCTGACCAGTTTCTGGCAAGCAGGGTCAGTAAGGGTGTTTGCGAACCTCTGCCAAAGCAATTGAGTTTCCACTGCAGGTGGGAGACAGGTACTAACTTGCCATTCAGTTTCAATAAGAGGAAAGCATGTGTGTTTCGCTTGTGTCCTCAAAATCACTTAATAGGCCTTTTCAAAAAGTATTGTTGAAATTTAGATGCTGGGCTGTATTAGGTTCTTGAACCACCAGAGATACCATTCTGTAGAGAATCTGAAAAATACTTCTCTACACCACCCCAATCCCAGTTTAGGAGGGGTTGTCACTGATAATGATGACAGCTAATGATGACGATGATGAATTATAAAAGAACTGTGACCTTCTCTAGTAGCTAATCTGGAATATACATTCACACAGGCAAAATGATATCTAGTAAAAAGATGAACAAATAGGAGGGTAACAGGGGAGCAAGAATATGCTTTGATAAGAAGGTTAAATGCTGTATTAACTGATCATATGTGTTTGTATAAGTATTTTTAATGCTGTTATTTGTGTGGTTTAACTGTGAGAGAGATACAAGACCAAAATACAAGTGATGCCTACCAGCTTTGTCATTGCTTAAAAGCTAGCACAGCTCAGCAAGTGGGAATCTCAGGCTCTGCGTGAGGTGAACGTGGTTTTTCCTCAAGAGGAATGGGAAGGCAGGTCAGGAGTCAAATAGTGCATGACCCTTGATTCCACTTGACATTAAACAGGAGAGTTGAACTCCCCTGCAGCTCCCTGTGCCCTGTACTATATCTGTTCCTTTTTTTTTGAATAGCAGTCCTGGAGGGATTCTAGCAGAGGTGGAGAAAATTTGAATTTTGTCTGATCTTCCCAGTACACCCAGTAGTTTAAAGTCTAATTATGAATTAGACTGACCCAGAGCAATGCTTTCAGAAGTATCTAGGCAGCTTAAGAGGAAAAAAATCTCAATTTGAAATGCAACAGAAGTATCTGGGAGCCTAAGTCCCTTAGGCTTTCACCTTTAAAAAAATCAGCCTTAATTTAACATAGTCCAGCTCAGTACATCTGCTTTCACCTTGAAGTTATCTGAGTTGCACTATTTTCACTTATTACAGAAAACATATTTTGAATTGGACCAAAAGACTAATTTTCTTTTGTCCTCCCTTTTCTCTAATTCTTCTTCTATATTTTATATTTTTTATATATTATTCTAAAAAGAGGAGTTAAGTTGTACATCAGTCTGGTCCAGTACATCAGTGATGGTTTTTAGTTCCTCTCCTATAATTCAATTTAACCCTAAGCTGGTTTTTTTTTTTCTTCAGTTAATGCTCATCTTGATAAACTCCTAGGGGCCACCTCCTTGGAGAGCTTTGTTAAATCTAATTTTATTAAAATTTAGGATATGAAAATCTTGTTTGCATAATAATCAGTATTAAATATTTCTACTTTTTTTTTCCCTCAGAGACCTCATTTGTAATCACTCTATTTTTTTTTCCACCTTTACTTCTCAGACTATAATATGAAGCAAAATTTTCAGGGTAGCAAAGTCTAACTATGTTGCAGAACTAGACTTCACTTGTTATGAACTCTGCTGCAGCTTACCAGGAATTATGATGGATGTTTTATTATTTTGCTGTGTGGTGCTCTGAAATGCAGCAACTTAAGTAATGACAATAATGAAAAATAACTTTGTCAGAAGAGGATATCTTCATTCATAGGGAAAAAAAAACAAAGGTAGATTTTTCTTTTGATCCAACACTGAAGTATCATTAGCACAGTTGTGAAGGAGAAGAACTGTATTACAGATAAACCTGTTTTTGCAACTTTTAAGAGATCTTTGAGTACCTGGTTTACTCCCTAGTCAGGAGAATTCTTATACTTGAAATCTAAGGATTGCTGGATTCCTGAAGATGAGATGATAGTATGTAATACCAACTCTCGTTCTCCAGGGTTGTAAAAGAGATAAAGGATGCTGTAAAAGTAATTAAACACAACATACTCATAATCCAGAATCAATAGCATGTGATTTATTTTCCTATTATACATCATAAATTAGTAATAGGTAACAGGAGTGGCCAGATCAATCTACCCTTGTTTTAATTATCCAAAACTTGGTATCTATTCTAAAATATTAGGTGCTAGAAGAATACTCAGCTCCAAAGAAGGCACCTATTTTAGCACTTAGCCTTGAACCTGTTTTGAAACATCGTTTCAACCTGCACTTTGAGCAGGCGTGGGGACCAAGTGATCTCCAGAGGACTCATCCAGCCTCAGCTGGTCTGTGATTCTTGGGCAACTGAACACTGCTGCTAAATTCAAAAGCATCCGGGGACTTTGGTAGTTATGTAAGCTGTAAGTCTAAGGTTCCTTATAGTCTCTGACAGCCCATCTAATATGGACAACAGAGACTGGAGAGGCACTTGCTGCTCATGTGTAGGTGTCGGGTCCTCGTATTAAGACCCAAAATATAAGGGCATCAGAATGAAGTGGGCACAGAACCTCTCAATTTCTCCAGAAAGTTCAAGAGAAGGAAATTGTAGCTTCTCCATTTTGAAAACCCTTCAGGTTCATTAATCTTGAGATTTTTTTTTTATGCTTTTAAACTTTAAGGGAGAATCATTGTTGTCCTATATATGATGTTCTACTTACACTTATTTAATACATGTGAAAAACAGTGACTTAAAAGTTATGAATACAGGAGTTTAAACTGAGTGATTAAAAAAAATTAGAGATGACCAAACCAGCTTCTCTTCTCAGCATTTCCATGAAAAGTAGAAAAAAAACATGTTTTTCAGAGAAACAGTAACCTTGTCACTCTGGCTATTCAAATGTAGGTGAAGATGTAATATACCAAGTTACAATTCACTCGAAATACACCCCTCTGACAAGTTTGCTTTCTATTAAATTCATTTTCTTAGGCCATTGAGATTAGGAATATGATTTCCTAGAGAAGTGGTTTGAACTTTTACCTGAGTAAGGTCAGTTTTCCAATGTTTCTTCACAGGTATTTAACATCTTTTATCCAGTTACTGTTTAATTTACAGTCAATGAGATTTAGTGTTTAAGTGACTTCATTACTTCAGAAACTGTCCTCATAAGGAAAGTTCTTTCTCATTTACTTAATACTAATAATACTAGTGTTCAAGCACTAAATTTAGCACTTAAGTGTTAAATCAAGGCCCAGAAAGGAAAAAAAAAAGGAAAAAGTATGGGGCTGACTCTTTGGTTATGAAAAGGTCTGATGCTACTTTAATGATAAGGGGTGTAAAACGGGACTAGGTTCCAGGAAAGGCAGAGAGGATACATTTGGCACCAAACACATGTCAGTAAAATCCAGTTCAAACATTTATATGGGACTTTACTTTTGCTTTGATAACAAGAAAGATTTCTATTTGAAATTACAAGGCAAAAATATTTTAAAACAACAGAAAAATTGTTTCAGTAGTTTTACAAATGAGAACTGTATTAATCAGTTCTTGTTATGCACGTTTTGAATTATACACACAAAAAGGGAAACGACAAAGAAGCAGGAACTTTTTTTTTAAGTGTGAAGCCTTAAATTGGCTGATAAATTTCCTTTGCTTGCTTCAGCATATTTTTATATCTTACTGTTAACTGTATATAACGAATGCCCAATATTTGTGTTTCTGCTGAATAACCTTGGAGATTTTTCATAAGTAAACAGTCCTTAGATATGCATGTGGCTATCGCTTTTAGTTCTTTCATTCTCCTGTGATTGTAAGTTGAGTGTATATGTGTGAGAGAGTGGCATTTTATATTGACTGAGACAAGTATAACAACCTCTAGTGGCTCAGCTGCCATCACAGTAATTCTACATCTCGTCCAATTTGTGAAGAAATGTAACTCTGTGCTTTTGAAGTTTTGATATAATGGAAACAGAATGGAAGGACCATCTGAAAGATCTGGTTAAGGTAATACAATGGGGCATACATTTCAATACAAAGGTTTGCTGTTATCCATCCTTCCCATTGCTTGAGGGAATTCGTGGCAAATGCAGGGAAGAATGCAGTGGTTGGTGTGATGCAGTGTAATGGTGCAGATCTGAGACAATAATAAGAAAGATGGGGATCTTGTCTATGGATCATGGTGCTCCTATAGGGTTACTTCTTTAGTTGAATTTAGAGTTTGAAAACTTTGGAATGCTTTTTAAAATACAAACACGTTGCATGAATGTGTTCTGAGATGTTCATATTCTCTTTAAGTGTGACATTCACAAAACAAAACAAAATAAATAAGTAAAATTTTACAGCAAAAAATCTAATGAGTACTAGTGTTAAACTGAGAAGGATCAAATTACTTCCCAGCAAAACATCTAACCTGACTTTGTCTAGACTTCCATGCCTCACATAGGCATGGAAAAATCCACAAGTCCAATTCTTCTCTGCCTTTTATGGTTTGCAATTTCTCTCTCCCCAGGAAGTCACCTGTCTAATGCATCATTTTCATATATTTTGTGCTCATCTTGCTAAATATTGCTATATGGGCTCTGTGAAATATGTCTTTCTGTCAAAACTTGGCAAAACTAAACACATAAAGAAAGGGTTTTATCAAATATACTTCTGTCTGAGATCAAGAAGTGTTTGGACAATATTCTCAGGTGCATGGGGGCATTCTTGGGATGTCCTGTGCAGGGCCAGGAGTTGAACTTGATGATACTGATGGGTCCCTTCCAACTCAGCATATTCTATAATTCTATGACTCTGTGATTTAAAATAAACTGAGTGTGATTGGTCAATAAAGTAATCAGAGAAATCTTGAAGAATCATGTCAATTTTCTCGAGGATTTTTGTTCTTTTTAATTATATTTATCGTGACATTCACTAGACGTGCTACCTCACAAGCTCTCACTGAATTAATCCTTCTCTGCAATGTATAAGACAAGTGCTAATATCTCAAAGAGTTTATTCTAGATTATCACTTGCATTTACCACTGGATATTTAAGGTCCCAGTTTTCCTCAGTTTGACTTATCAGTTTTCTTAAGTAGAGTGATATTTAAATCTGTGTTTTACTGGCATAAAAAGCTATGCAAGGGGCAGCTTAACAGGCTGTATATGCATGTGTTGGCTATACATGCACATACACGTGTGTGTGTGAAACCTAACGTGTGTATCTATGGTTTTACTGCATCTTGTATGCTAATATTGGATTTCCATTAATACCAATAGGACCTTTCTCAGCAATGGTCCTTAAGAGTAACACAGGAGGGGGTTTCTAGCCATGGAAATAACTCATCAGTTTATACTCATTCACTCCTCAGCTGATACTGAGGAGTACAGTGTGAGCATATGTGCAGGTGAGAGTGGACCCAGACTATTGATTCATCCAGGTTAATAGAACTAGAGTTTTCCCTTTAAACACATGGAGTCTTATGGCAGACATGAAGAGCTGTAAGGTCAGCAAAACATCTCTGAAGATTTAGATGTCTTTAAGGGTCATAAATGTGATAATGATGTATGGCTAAAACTAGGTCTCTCTTAGGCTTTCTAATACTTATTTGTTGGCATCTAAACAAGGTATATATTTTCAGGCAACTTTTCTTCTCTATTGGGTATGAAAATGACATTTCATTTCAGCTGGTGATTCAGGGTTTAGACACGATGCAAAAGTATGTTTTCAGCCATCTTATGTATCAAATAACAAGCTCAAGTGTGCAACTGAAGCTTCTGAACAGGACACATGGTATTTAGACATTTCTCTTATTGGATATGTGATTCAATTCTAAGATCCTTTGGATGCCAGCATGCAAGAAGGTATTGCAGGATAAACTAACAGCATATATGTTAATTTATAGACCATTTGAATATACACTGTGCCTGCACAGTATGTGCAAGGTGGTTTATCTCTGTCTCCACCACGTGACTTAACTATTACAGTTTTCCTTTTGCCTCTTTACTTTATATCTCTCTGTTCATCCCCCACCACCAAAATTTGAATTATTAAATAATATAGCTTCAGCAGAGAGAGTGAAAATCTGTGTTCTCTATATTTTGCCTCCAGGTGGGATGGCATATATCATGATGTTTGGCACACGCTTGATAGAGAAATGTTTGAGCCCCATTAAAGTGTGGAATTGAACATGTCTCTCACATCTTTGCAAAGTGCTCAAACTACTAAGATGTTAATTTAAAGAAAAGATGACAACCATTAATCTGTTTGAAAAGAGAGGTGGAAACCACTGCAGTGCATAGATATCCCTATTACTATAAATGCTTATTAGGCCTCTTTAAGATTGTCTTCTAGAATTAGATCCCCCAGGAGACTTGGGCAGAAGAAAGCCTAGTTGCTGCATTGTAATCAATATTAGGTGTGAGTTAGGCTGCTCATCCCTGCCAAACCTTAATACAGTTATAGGTACCTGGGGAACTTTAAACTAAAGAAGTCAGGTGGCAAAGGATTTTAAGCTCCTCGGACATAAGGGGTCAGCTAAGGATGACAGTTTAAGTGCTTACTGTACATTTTGTGTAAGTCCTAGATTAGATACTCAAGTCCTTATATCCCATTGGGCCCTAAGTCTTTGATGCATTGCTCTAAGCCCAGGCATTTAGCTGACATGCTTAGTCACTTAAGCTCCTGATAGAGGGAGAGTAAGGCCACCTGTAATCTGAATCATTCTTTTGAGTTCTCTATCTTTGTCAACTGACTGCAGAAGAAACATAGGGAGAACAAGTTTTCAAATGTGAGTGTTCTTCAGGCATGACTTTAATACTCAAAGTTGGGTGAAACGTGCCAAAGCATCATCACTTAGTGCTAAAAGTCACGGAAGAACTTTGCAGTGAACAGAAATTCGCAGACAGCTTATGGAATTCAAAACCCACTTCTTTAACCTACCCTTGCCCACACACACTCACTTTGTTAATGTCTTCCTGCGTCAATTCACAATCTTTCATGGCTGTGTTTATCCAGCAGGAATGTTCGGAGTCTTTGTTGAAGCAAAACAGGCACAATTCTTGAATGAAATTTAGGACGGTGCATGAATGAAGAGTGACAAAACATATTCCACATGCATGCAAAATTTGTTGCTCAGAGTACAGTTTTTATCACTTGATCTGAGTTGTCAGTGCAGCAGAAAAAGACTTTCTTTCATTTAAAAGTTACAAAGTGCTGCTGTCTGTTTGATCTGAAAGTCAGCCGTTGCTGCCAGACCACTGCATTTGTAGCAGCAGCATTTCAGAGTGTGCAGTTTACTGAAATCTGGGCTGGCATTTTACATTATTAAGACTACATAAAAAGCTTTAGCAAATTGCCAAGACCCATTTCTCCTGTTCTCCCACTTTGAGCGTTACCTGGGCTTATATCACTGCTAATGTGAAACACTTGCTCACAGCAGCAAGTGGCAATTCTGGGTACATCAAACCCCAGGTGAGGAGTAATTATGATTCAATGTCAAGATTAATGTTGTCATAACTTTAAAATATGGCTGACATGACAAAGCCCCCCTGCTCTCTGAGGATAGCCCAGACACAAATGCATTAGAAAAACTCCAGCATTTCCCTTAGCACCCTTAGTGCCAGGCAAATCTCTAGCTGGTTCTCAAATAATGATGGAAAAAACACTGAGGGAAAAAAGAAAAAGAAGGAAAAAAATAAGGACAGATGGGATGAAAATAAAATAGAATTGCCTGTTCCATGCCCAAACTGCTATGTGGGGACAGAGGGACAGGAGTGTTGAAAGATAAAACAAATAACTTTAGTCTAGTTTAAAAGTGCCCATAGTTAGAAATTTTTGTGACTTCAATGGGAAATATATTCCAAAGAGTTCTGCAAGCTCTTTGATGAATGTGTGGAATTGTCTCCTTGTCTCCTCATTACCACTTTAAAAAAAAAAAAAAGAAGAAGATCTGACAATTCAAGAGATCATCTTTAGCTTCTGTTGTTTTCCATTAGCAACGGGAACATACTCCTTTAGTGAAACACAAAACGTGGTTTCCAGAGCTACTGCTGAGTTTTGCAGCATGCCAGGACCTGATTCACTTGTTCCAAGAGTAGCTCGGAAAGGTGGTTAGAGACAGTTTTCAGTACTTTATTTGTCCCAATTATCTGTTCCTGCCTATTAGAGTGAATGAAACATCATGACATTGTTTATCACAGCCTTTATATTTTTTAGTAACATTATTGTTTATTACTCAGAAGATGTTGTATGCAGTCAGTGTGGGTTCTGTTATTCCTTCCTGCTAATCCCCACAAGCTTTCAGACCCATTTCTTTTTTCTCTCACAATAAAACTGCACAATTCTGAATCAATGGAACTTTCATGGTTTTTCACTCGAAACTTGCCTACTATCATATAGATTAAGGTTTCTGGCCTTATTTATAATCCAAGCAAATGGAAATCCAGGACCCTATTTATCCAGATATTTTGAAAATGGATGTTAATTTAATGAATTATAAGTGCCACTGCCTGAAAAGTTAACCATTGTTTCACTTTCATGAACAGTGCCTGTGAGTTTGATTCTCTCTTTGGTCATTCTGTTCCTTTACAATTCCATCAATTTCAGAAAAATACATAAGAAACTGGACAAGATCCAGTGTAGATCTAGCATACCAGTCCCATGGGAGACTAAGCAGGCTTTCCTCCATGTAGATGCAGAGCTAATGGAGTCAAAGTTTACCAGAATGGGTCCTCACTAAATTAAGATCTAGGATTATGGGTAATTTGGCGTAATTCATGATAGCAACGCAGACAACCATCTTGCTACAGTTCTTAAAGATTTTTACAGATCTCACAGCATGGACATCTGAATATGACAGCTCTGCAAAAATCACTGGACACAGCACCATTCTGGCAGTGCAGTAAAAGCTGCTGGCAGCCGAGGGCTGTGCTGCAATGAGCACAGAGCAGATTAATCAGGATATCACAATGTGATCGTCTGTCTCCCTTTCACGTACTCTGATGAGCAGTTACTTAATCACGGGGACGTTTATAGTATATCCCAAGATCTTTTTAGGAATTTACTGAGATGAATGAGGACGTTTTCCACTAAAGTGGAAATTAGAGGAAAAAATGTGTAAAGCAATCTGTTTAGAACAAAAGGTTGAGTTTGTGCAGGATGGGGGATGCACTTGTTGTTGTTGAAGTTGTTGTTTTGTAATGAGGAAACATTTCATTTCCATATAGTCAAATGCTTTTGCTTCACCTGGATAAATAATATTTTTTCTACTTTCAAATATATTTGGTTTTCCCCACTTAGATTATCTTTAAATGTCTATCCACATAGTAATTATATTTACTCACTTAATGTTATAAAATAAAATCTATAACATGTGGGATTATCACTAATGTTTTTAAAAGAATAAAAAAATGAACATTAGAAATATGTATTTATTTGTTTCCCTTTATTAAAATATTTTTTTCCTTTAGAAGAAAGACAATGTTTCAACACTACTAGAATGAAATAGAAAAGTAAAAATGTCTTTCTTTTACATTCTCTGGACAAAATTTTCATCTATATGCAAACAATTAAAAAAAGTTTTCAATATTAAAAAAATGGCAATTTTAATGCAAAGCTTATTTAGTACAGAGTTTGAAGCTTTCCACAGTTGTGAATATGTTCTCTAGGGTGACATTATTTTGGTGACTTTTTTTTTGAGAATTACACATATATCAGTCATATTTTTATGTTTTGTTAACAGCGACAAATACTTTCTTTGTGAGTTTGGATGTGGAAACAGTAGTGTCCTCAAAAATGTCAGACATCTAACATAACTGGGCTCTAGTCCCTGACTAGGAGTCCTACAAACTATTGCACTGTGAGTAATTGAGAGCAAAGTGACAAATGCCCCCTTTACGCTCTAGAACTGTCGACTGAGCTCTCTCACAGTGTGTTTTACAGCTGCATGTCAATCTGGGCCATTACAGTAAAAGATCACACCACATGCTTCTCTAAGAAGTGACTTGGTTTGCTAGACCAGTTGACAGTTATTACCATTAGTTTCTGAACAGAAAGAAGTCTAGAGATCAAAAGATGAAGAATGTGCCTACATTAAAATAAGATGTAGCAAATACATGCTGCCTTTATTTTAATTAGTGGCTTTGCAGCAGCACAAGTTTCAGACAAGACTGTACATGCCAGTCAAGTCCCCTTGGCCTTCATATCAGATTGATAGTTCTTGGTAAAGTCTGTCACAACATCTTCATTGACATTCTTATCCGTCCTAGAAACATTGAAGGTATCAGGGGTTTCTAGTCTCATGGAACAATTTGGGTTGGAATAAACCTCAGGAGGTCACCCTGTCAATAACAGGGCTAATCCTGATGTTAGATGAAGTTCCAGGGGACTTGTACTTCCCAGTCACATCTCCAGATGCAGAAGCAAAGCAGAGTAATGATGTATTAAAACTGATACAGTCCCTAGAAATCATTTGCTTTGATGTTCTTTTTAATCACACATTTCCCTGCACTCCTTTGGAGATGCGTTTTCCTCATGCTCTGACAGTATAGTTCTCTTGTAGTTTGAGAATATGTCTGACCAAAGGGGGGAAAATAAAGAGCCTTATGGGAAATTGTTGAATATCTGTACAAATTTTTAGCTATTGCTCCTGTTTTCCCCACTTTTTGAGTATAATTTTCTTGTCACACTTTCTAAACTGATGTCGGTGGTCCTTATGCCTTGTTTAGTTCTCTGATGGGAGATTCTCTGATGGAGATACTCAGAACATTTTCTATTATCTCAAAGCATTTAATTTATTATTGATTTGAGAATACTTTAAAGATTATGCATGTTACACTTCTAATAACGTTAGAAATGTTTTCCATTCTTCCACAGCTATTTTTAATTTTACCACATAGATGACTTGAACACACACACATATATATACCTTCCCATAAAATGAAAAGATATTTGTACCCATCCTTATAAAGCAAAGGATTGACAGGGGAAAAAAAATTACCCCACTTAGTACCCCTCTTGTGTGTGTGTGTGTGTATGTATGTGTCACTTCTGCCACATTCTTCCTTTCCTGTTCCTCTATGTTATCTCTCTTCAGTTACAAGGGAAAAAAAAATTAAAAAAAAATAGAACCCTCCCTTTTGTTTCTTAAACTTGAACATCACCATTAAAGCAAGGGCTAAACTGCCATTTTATTGTTGTTCTGACGATACTCAACAATGACAAGACAAAGGCAAAATTCAGGAAAAGATTATGTGTCATTTTTTATGCCACCCAAAATGTTCTTGAATTATTTTTGTGCTACATGGTCAATGATGATAACCAACCCAGAAAAGTCGTTTATCTGAGGAAAAACCACTGCATAGGCATTTTCTGCTGAATAAAATCTTGTTGTAGGTTTTTACACTGATTGTTAGAGACAAAGCTAAGGAGAACATATTGTTTCTGTTTCTGCACTAGAGCTGTGAGCTAATCCAGCTGCGTGCCACATCTTGTCTCCAGAAGTATACTAGTCCTGATGTCTCACATTGTTAAGTCCCGAGGACCAGGAATTCTCACTAGTCAAGATGTGGGATCATGGAAACGTCATAGGTTGAGTTGTTCCTTCACAGATTTGTGCCTTGCTTTGGAGTTTGAGTATATATGAATTTAAGGATTACAGTTCCTCTTTGCCCTACAGGCATGTGTGACCCTTGACAACTTACCTTTCTCTGTACATCAAACCTTATCTCCAAAAGGACAGGGACCAATTCCTACCTCCTTTCACCTCAGGGGGGACAACGCCTTATTCTTTTTACATGTGTAACATGTTGGTAAACAAGACCTCAACCTCGGTGGACTTCTAGGAGCCCTTATTTTATCTCTGCTAGTGATACAATTCTTAACACATGTAGCAGGACCTGCTTTGGCAAATATTTGAAGAGAAACACTCGATGGAAGGGACTCCAAGGAAATAAGCAGCGCCAGACGATGTTTTTTTCTTATTAAATATGCCAAAGTAAGTAAACAGATTTGAATGGAGGTGTTTGTAGCACGTACACTCAGTGCTCTAGGCTGATACTTTCATGGGCTAAATTCCACTCTCAGTGCAGCCCAGACAACTTTACAGGCTTTGTATCTTAATTAAATCTTTCTAATGATTCAGAGAAATTTTTTAACTCCCACTTTACATTTGTTCACTTGCTAACACGTACTGTATACATGCCTTCAGATCCCAGAATCACATTATGGATAAAGAATGATTTGGAACTTTAAAACTCAATTTAACTATGATTCAAAGTATTTATTTATTTATTTATTTCCAAGTAAAACATATTGGCTGATACTTTATTGTAAATAACCTAGCCATTCAATTCAGAAACCCTACTGAAAATAAAATAATCTTGATAACAAAGCTTATTTAGGAAGTTACAATAAAATACTGAGTGGTTTTTACTTTTACTAATGTAACTCCATCTATCTGCATAGTAATTCTCAACAATGCTAAGTTCTATTACCCATTTGTAAGTTGATACAGTTACATACTACAAACAGATGTTAAATTAGTTTATAAAAATACCTAGGAACAACTGTAGCAGCAGATTGCTTGTAAGTAATAGGCAAGATTATAAAATTCAGATTACAATAAAATGCAATAGCTACATGCGCTAGCACAAATTAAAATATATATATACCATGGACAAGGTGCAAAATGGATCAAATTAAGATAATGACAAAATAAATGGATTCAATATTATATTAATATTAAAGAACTTTACTAGCACTGTGATCTTGCCAAAGAATTTTAATGTGTCTTCTATCTCTACTGGTGATGTTACCAGCAAAGTAATAGTTTAAAGGTCCTACTAGTATTCCTTAAATAAAAAAAAATATTTGCATCTTGTTCAAAAACAAATCTATACGATGGAAAGACAGAATATCTTATTGTCACAAGTGTAGCAACAAAACTTGAATCCACATTGTTCACGTAAAACATTTCCAAATAAGAGGCTATTTTATTCAGTAAAGCTAAGGAATTACATTATAATAGAAACACTGACATAACCCTAACTACAACAGCACAAATGTCAGTTCTATAATGAGGTAGAATTCTCTGCTGCTTTTCTAATCTCTAGAGACATGATTCTACAAGAAAACAAAATAAAATAAAATATAAAAAAATAAACCTAGAAAATATACAAGAAACAGGCTGGTGATGGTATTCTTTTTTTTTTCCTCTTCCTAAAGGACATGTTGCCAAACCAAATTAGGTTAAATAAGATTTGAAATTAGTTCAGTCTCTATTAACAGCCTAGTAGAAAGAGATATGCATGGGGAGAAATGTGATTAACTAGCTGAAAGGTATTACAAATTACAAAAGAAGAATGGACCATTGGACAAGCACTGTGTGTGTTTGACTGAAATCAGTTTGACTATTGTGCAAGGGAAAATTTTGGAAGGGAGCAGAGGAAAATGAAGATTGTTTGTATCAGTTTTGAAATATATGTAGAGCTGATTCTAAAACAGCTTTTTTAATTCTGTCTCACAGAAGTGTTTATTGCAGCCCCTGTGAAAGGACTAACCCTGTTGATTCTATGAGTCCTTTATGCATTGTGACTAGCATTACAATGACTGACGCAACACAGTGAGTGAAAAAATAAAGTTCCCTTTCTCCCTCAATCCCCCACCTCTCTCTCCAGCAGATCAATATGCTTGAAGAAAATGTCACAGACTCCATTGAAGGTAATAGGTTTAGATCACCATTACATTTTCTATTCAATGAACTGAGTCTGTTTGGTCCATTTCTGTTGGAAAATTCACCTGTTTGAAAAGATTCATTTTCTTCAATGCAGTAGAACATAACAGCAGAGCAGTGATGCCTGCAGTGTGTATATATATATATATATATATATATATATATATATATATACACACACATATATATATCTGTGGTTCATGTGCTCTCCTACTACATCAGGAGTGGAGAAACAGGGAGAAAAATAAAGAAGGGGTAGAAAGGAAGGTTTGGCCAACTTGAATTAAAACACAAGACTGAAAAGTAAAACAAACCAAGCTCATTTGTGTTCCTAGTGCTGTCCCCAAGCAGTGGCATTTGTTTGGAAGGACAGGCTCTGACCTTAAAAGAGGCTGTAGTAGGTTCAGACCTGGTCCTTGGGAGTCAGAATAGTGAATACTTTACCCAGAATTTAAATGGTGAGAACTAGACTTTTTATTTTTTACTTCCTCTGACCACAAACCTATTTCTCAAATGCTTAGGGTAAGAGACTTCAATACAATAGGGACTATCAGATCTCTGTTGTGTGCAGGGAGCAACAACAGCTCCACATCAACTTGGTATACTGTATAAGGTAATATTGTGTGGAAGAAAAATATCAAGAAATAGATGACTGGACTTTTTTTCTTAATTTCGAGACATTGCCTAATCAGACTCCCCAACCTCTTGCACAGCATGAGTGCCCCTGTATTTAACACTTTTTGCATACATTTATCATCTTTTCCAAGAGATTTTTTCACTCCTGATGTGGACATATCATGTGACTAAGAACCTAGGACTCCTTACGCAACTTGTTCAGTCTTTCTCAACTGATGAAAATGTCTGATGTACTGTTTGAGTTTCTATGACTTCTAGAAATTTTCAGGGCTTTCTCTGCTAGAAGAAAATGCACTTTATTAGCTGATATTTTCCCTGACAGGGTATGTGCACCTTACAATGAAATCACCCAAATCACCTCTCTCCTTTTGTACCTCTTTTCTTTTCTGTTTTATTTTTTCATATGTTAAACTTACCTCAGTAGTCATACACTTAGAATTATTCTTTAATTTGGTCAGGGTACAGACATGTCTTTTAACTCTAGAGCTCTAACACGCAGACATCTCCACCAAGAAAACTCTTCAGAGTGTGAGAAATTAGATACGTCCATAATAATAGAGAGATGTAATAAAATAAACAATACCAGGTACAATTCATCCCTTTAACTTGTTCTCTAAACCAAAAAGAGCTCAATTCTCCCCAGAAAGTCTATTTCTCTCCATGAAACAAAAGGAGACCCAAGTTCAGGTGGACACATACATACTGCAGATGGGTAATGGCACGAATCACCTGCTGCAGGTACAAATGGTCAACATGTGTTTCCACTCATTGCATTTTCTTCTTTTCTGCAAAGGCAAGTTTTTTTTCTATGATTATGTCAAAATATTTTTTATCAAGGACATGGAACTCCACAAACATAAGCTTCGTTGTCAAAATATTAGTATTTTTCAGTGATTTTACAAAAAAATCCCACAAACCTTTTATTTACAGGACATGATTGGTTCCTCTGCAGTGCTTTATATTTTAATCTTTTTAAGAGTATTTTCATACAAAGGTTCTTTTTTTATTTCATTTTATGTTTCGGAAGGGACAACCTACCTTTTAGGAGAGACAGTTAAAAGATTGTGTTAGTTTTTTATAAACACTTTTTCAAGTGGTTTTTTTGTGAGTCCAAATCAAAGCATTATCCAACATCCTTCCCCTTTTGTGTTTATCTTAGATATCTACTTTTTAAGTTTAAATAATTTCACATTATATTTTACAAGTTTCATAAGTCTTCCTTCCCATTTGGCTTTTTTCTAACCATGTTAGAATAATTACTTATAATTGTTTAGTGACCTAGGAAAACCAATAGCAGAATGGAATATGGTTCTACCATAAAAATGCAGTTTCAGAATGGATATATGCAAGAAAGATGAATTAAGATTAAAGTAGCAATGCTGTTTTTTATAATGTTTCCTAATTTGGAGTGTTTACATTTACATTTTGGTATTCTTTTAATGCAGTAGTGCTGGCTAAAATAAAATATTGGAATGCATGCAGGAAAATGTGAATGCAGAAACATCAGGCAAAATTGAAACCTACATTAACCATAATTTCATGACATTACAGTAAAATTATTAGTCTGAAGACACAGAGAGTCAAGTTCCTTTTTGGTAGGAACTCTGCATCAGCTGCGATTATTCTTTTTTCTATTCCTTTTTTTTTTTTTTTCTTTAACTGTTGGAGAGAAGGGTAGGGCAGGGGGATTTTTCAAATTTTAAGGTTCAGAGAAAACCAGGAAAAAATGAAAAGAATGTACTAAGCAACTAAAATGTGAATGAAAGGAAACATTTAAAAACTGCACTAATTTTTGAGTTGAACTCATCACTGCAGCTTACAGTGCATGACCATAAATAAAACCAGGGAACTGCTTAAGTTCTCTCTGCCTACAGAATATCTAGATTACAGCACCTAGAAAACAGAAGTACTTTTGATTACAATTTGACTGTATGCTCTCTGTGAAGGCTGAGAATCAGCAAAAGCTCATCGCCAGATGCTTTGGGCGCACATAAGAAATACCTGCAATCATTCAGCAGCGCAAAGAGAATTCTGATGCTAATGAGGGCTAAAAATTGGATTCACAAGTTTACAGAGTACACCAAACTGAACAAAATTGTCAGCATAACATTTAAATTACTTTTTTGATAAGCTTGGCTATTTACAAATCATCAGACAATTACATCTTCCAAAAACTATTTAACATCAATTCACTCTGCCTTTTCAACACTGCACTTGACTAATTTCAAATAAATTGAAAAAAATTACCTTTCAGATTGCAAGAAACTGACCAAAAACAATTGCTACAGTTTTAAATTGCGTATCGTTAAACTAAATCCGCATAATAGTTTTCATTTGCATTGTCTTCTCTGCTCCAAACATTAACTATTTCACAGAAGGACAGAAACGTTTGGATTTGATTAGTCTGATGCACTGAGAGGACTGTGTTTACCTTCAAATTATCCATGTATTTTGCCGATTAAACAAAGTCATTGAATAATAAAGTACTGAAAAACTATGTTTCATCTTTTCCTTCTTTTGAATTGTTATTACCACTACTCCTGCAAACCTAAAAGATGGCTGTAAGAAGAATACATCTCTCATCGTGGAAATGAACATCAAATATACAGAGTATGTTTTCAGCCTAAAAAAGGGACCCCCCAGATCTCTCAAACATGAGAAGGCCAACTATAGGAATAGATCATTACTGCAGAGGTAGAAAGTAATAAATATCCATGAGTATTTCAAATGCTGGACAGTGGTCCATGTTCTGTGACTATGTTATTTTTACCAGACTGTCCACTGGTCAAAAGTTGCCAAGGAAGCCCTGTGGAGATGAGGGGTGAAGTTGAACTCACCAGTTAAAGTATTCCAGATATAAATTCTTACACTTCAGTGTTCACATCACTGAAGAAGTCTTTGGTGAGCTCAGTTCAGTTGCCCCTAGGTGGGTGTCTGGCATTGCCAAGAACATCCCAGATATGATGGGCTGACCAAGAAGCTGACAGACAGCCTGTAACTCCTGTGACAGCTACAGTATCAGGACTGTGATTTCCTGGACCATCAGCTGAGGACAGACAAAACGCCCTACCACATTTGAAGTGGTACAAAACATCTGCCTGGGCACAGCTGAATTGAGCCCAGCAGTTAATGAATGCTGGAAAGCTGTTCTGCTTGCTGAATGTATGTGAATTTTAGGATAAACTGAATAGTTCTCATGGGCATGATTTATAAATTTAGACACCCCACTGGATCTTGCCTTGCTTCTAGTTGGCTTTCCAGAAGGTTATAGATTTCCTGCATCATGTTTTTCAGGATCATTTGCTTGTCTTCCTTGACATCAGCCCCCATTTTTATGGTCTTGGATGAACAGCTATCCCAGCAATTCAGCATTGTAAATGGGGTTTGGACTTTGCAGCTGCTGCAGTTGAACAACTGTGGTTGCTACAGCTTAGCTTTACATTAAAGGTATAACTTAGACTAAGTAAAGACATATTAACAGTCTGTACTTTAAATAAGAAAAAAAAAAAAAAGGAAAAATATCCACTGCAGACATTTTCAGTTTTAGTGCAATTGTAATTAGTTTGATTTACTATAGCTATAGGCCACCAACTCTACCTAAGCTTCCAATGAATTACTAAAAAGGAGAGGCAGAGAGCCAGAGGCAGTCGGGGGAGTAAGGAAGTGTGTGGTACCAGCTCTGACACCCTTACTCAAACATCGCAGCACTCTCGAGTAAGATCTTCGTAAAAAGGACTCAAAGGGGTTTAGTGCTCACATTTCTTTTTTTTTTCCCTCCTTATATGAGTGCTGAAAACTCATTAAGGTTCTTTATATTCTTTTTGCATGGCAAGTTTTCGGTAACAGAGGGACTACAGGAGTGGCTTCTTTGAGAAGCTGCTGGAAGCTTGCCCTGTGTCTGATGGAGCCAACGCCAGACAGCTCCAGGCCTGATCCAACACTAGGCAAGGCTGAGCCCAGCGTGGGTTCAGGGTGGTGGTGTTTCTGGGGTAACATAGTCAAGAAGGGTGGAAAAAATCTACAAAACAGCAGCTGGAGGAGAGTAGTGAGACCACTGAGAGAAACATCCCTGCAGACATCCAGGCCAGTGAAGAAGAAGGAGATGCTGCTTCAGGTCCTGGAGCTGAGGTTCTCCCCCAGCCTAAGCTGCAGCCTGTGGTGAGGCAGCTGTGCCCCTGCATCCCATAGAGGTCCATGGGGAAGCAGAGATCCACCTGCAGCCCATGGAGGAGCCCACGGAGCATTGTGATGCCCAAAGGAGGCTGTGAGCCCATGGGAGGGCTGTGCTGGAGGAGGGTCCTGGCAGGACCTGTGGCTCCATGGAGAGAGAAGCCCACACTGGAGCAGGTTTGCTGGTAGGACTTGTGACCTCCCGGGGGAGCTCAGGGAGGACTGTCTCTCGTGGGAAGGACCCCACTCTGAAGCAGGGGAATGCTGTGAGGAGTCCAACACTTGTGGAGGAAGAAGTGACAGAGACAATGTGTGATGAACTCTCCACAGTCTCATTCCCCATCTCCTTGTGCCACTGTGTGGGAGGTCGTAGAGAAAATCAGGAGAGAAGTAAAGGCTGGGAAGCAGGGAGAGCTGGAGGTGTTTTAAGATTTGTCTTTCCATCTCATTACCCTACTCTAATTTGAGTGGTAATAAATTAAACTAATTTCCCTCAGTTGAGTTTGTTTTGCCCACAACAGTAACTGGTGAGTGATCTCTCCCTGGCCTTATTGTTACCCATGAGCCTTTGTTATATTTTCACTGCCCTGTCCAGCTGAGGAGGCAAGTAACAGAATGGCTTTGGTGGGCTCCTGAACACCAGGTGTTCACCACACTCATCTAAACACTGTGCTTTATTCCAGACACAATCTATATAGGATATTTCTAGAATAATTCTCAGTGATGTTAAAAAATAACACAAGTCTTGTGTTTTAGGAGGAAGAAGAGGAAATACACAAGTGCACCATCAGAAATAAAACTAACTGGCAAATATTAATATAAAAGCATTTAATTACAAACCTTTGCATTCTCCTTTTCCTCATAGAAACAGCACTGATCAATCTTTAGTCTTTCAGTCCTTACCAGGTAAAATATCCCTGTTTCACAGACAAAAAGAGCAGAAGGCACTGCTTCAGAAGTCCTTTCAGGTTTTCTTCCTCTTATTTAGTCTTAATTAAATCTTTTCTCCCACTGCAGGACAGCAATAGTTATCTCATAGTTAACCAGTAATGAATAACTGCTACTGGTTAATGAGTAATCATTACCTCAACTGAGGCCAACGGGAGCCTGGGGTTTCCTAAAGCAGGCCCCCTTCCTATTTGCATGCTGCAGGGTAACATCCCTCTCAATTTGGCCCAGAGACTTCACTTGCTGACTACCTTATCAGCAGCATAAATGCCTCTGTGGTAGCATGGGGTATTTGATAAGACTGTGTGTCACATAGCACTCAAACTCCATAATCGTCTCTGAGCCACAGGAGCTTAAAAACAGAGTGTGAAGTCATCTTTCAAGTTTGAATGCACAAGTAAGCAAAGACAGTAATTAAACTTCAATTGGTATTTTATTTTTAATTCAGCTGCAAAGAGCAGAATCTCGCCTTCAAATTTAATTAACAGCCTTCCCCTCAGCCCCCTCCCACATACACAGCCAGCCATCTATCAACAGGGAGCTAAATTCTCCTTTCTCACAACCCCAATGAAATCACAGCGGAGAATTTGGTCCAGCAGTTTACAGAGTGCTGATGAGAGCCCTGTCATGAAAGGAAGAACATAACTTTAAGCTGAGACTCCCTCCTACTGTTAAGAAATAACAGAGGATTTTTTTTTTATTAAGGATCAGTGTGCCCCATCTTACACCAAATCATTTTTATCCACTGAATTTGGCCTTCATTCTTTCCCTGTTTAGAAAATAGCAATGAAAAACAACACTAAAAAAAGCCTTTTAGATCTCACTGTTCAAAGATGCTGTATCTGCATTTTTCTCCTTGAGATTGTCCTAGAATATTACAGGCAGATTCTCATAGACAAGATTTCCAAGTTCATGTCAGAGATGATTAGTGGGAAAGAATGGAAAACTTTCTTCATTTTCACAATGGGATAGGGCTGGGAGGAGAAATGCAGCAACGCTGAAAAAAAAACGAAATTACTCTTCAAGTTGGGAGCTATGGATCTTCCTTCAGCTTTCCCTTTTTCTGTGTGGAGTTCAGACATGTTCTTTAGGCTGCTAAAGACCTCTGAAAATACAGGTTTGAGACTTCTTGTCAACTGGGGTCAAACACAGAAGGTAAAGTCAGACATGGGATGAGAAGAATCAGGAGGAGTGTTCTCAGTGTAAATGGTGGTGGAGCAGGGGAAATAATGGCTATCAGTGGAAGCAGGTGATAAAACACAACTTAGCCATCTACTTTCTGTTCCTTCTGTGATACTGGCACACGGCACTCATGGATTCTCTCTTTTCATGCAAATGGCCAACCTAACCCCTCAAGCTACCTTTAATCCCTTCTATTATTTGAAATTAGTGTTCACTGTTTTCCCATCTTGCACCTCACTATTGAGGAGACGCTGGGAAGTTCATGTGTCTCGGAGAGTAACTGAGTGATAGCAAAGTACATATCTGTAGGATTTCCCAAGAAGGACCAAAAGAACACTCCCTGAAATATAAATCAGTCAATTAAAATGATCCAGGTTTGAAAGATCATCATGTTCAACGCAGGTGTACGTTGAAGCTGTATAATCTGCAAAAAGGTGCTTTTTTGGATTCTGGTGAAGAACTGGTTGTGTTTGGACTACTACAAATCCAAGCTCTCTCTTGCTTGCAATATGTTATGCAAGCAAACACAAAGAGCTTGAGAAAGACATGAGCTTTAAAGGAAATTACATGGCAGCTGTTCGTTACGGGTACACGTACCATCTTTCTGAATTCCTGTAACTGTCTGCTGTCAGTAGCAAACTGTTGAAATAAACAGGCCAGTGGTCTGGTCCACTCTGCTAATCCTTGCTTTTGGATATACCAATTACAGCGAGCTCTGACTAGCAGCAAAATTAATTAGAGGAAAAAAAGCTATTAACTTGCACTGTAAAATTAGGTGTGTTAAGCTCCCTCTCACACACCCCCTCACATAGGTACAGCTTTGCTAATTGATTACTGATATTATTACCTATATATGCAGTGTATGTTTTAAACTCCAGGGAGGGATTGAATAACTTTTTTGTTCCTGAAGGCACTACTAAAATTAATATTAAAAATGAGATAATTGAATGCTGCAACAGCATGGTATGGAAGTTTTTGAGTATAAATTGCTGTTTCTATATAAATCTAACAAAATTTGAGTCTAGCTGAAATTGATGATGTTGCCCTGACTGTAATGTATTTTCCAACTACTTAATTCTTATCAAACATGGAGGCTCAGGATGGATTGCTCCAGAAATCTGTTCACCTTCCTCCTGTTAAAAGCTCCATTACATTCCAGGCTGCCCAAATCTACTGAAATAATGAGAGACACCCCCCCAGGATGAAAGGCACATTTTAAGCATTTTTTTGCCTTTTCTAAAAACAAACAAACAAAAAAAATAAACCCACAAAAACAAACACCAAAAAACCCCAGGTTATTGCTTGCATTCCTCACCCAGAATGAAAAAATTTTAGCAACAGACCTGATGATTGTCTAAACCATTAAATAAAGATTAAATGGGAAGGGGCTGTCCCCAGTATTTTCTTTTAATAGATGAGGTCCACAAGGAATCAATCCTCAGAAGAAGACTGATCAGATTGGATCCCAGCAGTAATTACTACTTAACTTATTGTATTGGTATCCTATGTAATCAATAGACAGAAACAGACATTTTAAAAAGTATATGCTAGTGTAAGTTATTTTAGATATCTCCAGCTCCCAGCGTCTCAAATAACACACATCCATCCATTAATGCTACTGCAGCTTTCTGAGTTTATATATCTGAATTTAGAAGTGTTGTTTCAAACAACAAGGAGATGTTAGTGAAAGGTATAATTATAAGAATATTTATTGTAAAAATATTCATTCTGTAAAGATTTATTAAATAGTCATGGTGTTATGAGAGGTTATACAGGATACCAATAAAAAATGCACACAATATTCCCAGCTGTATACCATCAAATAATCAAAGGTCTAATTAATACCAAACTCTGTTTATGTTAAATGTAGTCTTACTCTGCCCTTTTTATTATTATTTTATACTATAATGTTCTGAACATGAACTTGAAAAGTTTATAAATGTGTTTATATGGCTGTATTAAGATAATTTCTTTCCTATTAAGGTCTGTAGCTAACATGGTGACACTCAACAGAATCTTGTTTAACTGGCAGCAGGTAAATATAAATAGCCTTCTAATAATTATAATATGTTGAATAGCAAGAGAAGAATATTAGAAGTGAAACAATATTGTCAGCCTAATTGAGTAGTGGAAGTAAGTTAACAGCCCAATAATGCAATATAAATTAAAATGCCATGAAATCATGATAATATAATAAGAGTCTAAATAAGATTCAGTGACAGTAATATTTCAGACCAAAAGCTTCTTTAAGATAGTTCTGTCTAAAATTGCACACACAAAACTGCATTAAAGGGACATTATTAAGGTTGCAAAGTCAAGCACTCAAAACAAGTTAGGGAATGCTTGAATTAAGTTTGCCCGCGCAACATTAATTTGGCACCCTTGTGTGGGGGCATTATGGCACAGTCTTTAATTACATGATCACATGCTATTTTTTCCACAGGGTGCCTGCCACCTTCAGCTAATTAAGGTTCAGAGGAAAACTTAATTTTCACATTCTCTAATTTCTGCAGGCTTGACTTTGCAACCTTAATGATGTTATTTTAACACAGGATTTTGGTTTTGTATCTGTGTGGGAAAGAAGGAGGAGGAAGGGTGAAGGGGCAAGTGTGCATGTATTTCTCTAAGTTGAGAAAGCAAACATTTTAGAGGTGATAGGCATCCCACAGTCTCATACTGACAGACAGATAGATCTTTGGCAAAGATGAAAATACAAAGTTAAGCTCAGAAGTTAGACTCATTTTCCACAAAGCAGTGCTACTGAGGAAAACAAGTAAATGGGTAGGAAAAATGGGCTGTCACCTGCATTTGGCTAAGTGAAGGATGCGTATTTTCATTGCCTTCCTCGGTACTGACTGGTTTGCTAGAAATGGTATTGGGTTCTTCATTAAGTTTTAGGAAAATATATGACCTGGACTGTTGAGGTCCATTCACCCTGGCCTGGTCCACTTCCCTTTCTCTGGGGGCACTCAGTTCTTCACATATCTTTACATGACATTATTGATATACTCTAAGTAACAGCTTTCTTGATCTCCTTATAAGTAAGTTTAACAGTCTGTGTCCTTGAAGTAACAACAATGCATATAATTTTCTCCATCTTACATTTCTTATATCTGACTTCAACATCTTTGTTAAAAATTTGATATCAAGACAGGGTGAAGTTTTCCAGCCCAAATCTCACATCTGATGCTTACAGCTCACTCTTGACTGCATGCTCAGGAATCACAAACATTTCACACCATCATGCCTTTAGCAAGAGCTCCTGTTTGAGATGTTGAGTCTGGATCTTCCCCTTTCTGTAAATATGCATTTGTTTATTCTTCACATTTTTTATCTCTGTCTATAATGGTTTGTTTGTCTTTATGTCAGTGTGCATTTACATGCCACATGTATGTTTGGCAAGGAGGTGGACAAGTCTTACTTTCGACCTCCTTAGAATACATCTCTTTTGAACACACTCGTGGGATGCTAAGTGGGATTTTAGATTTCAGAGATGTCCAGCAGCCTGGATTGATTAATTTAGTGACAAACATAAGCAGAGTGAAACTACACTAGTGAAGAGTATGATCTCTGCATGCCTCAAGGAGTGGCTGAGGGTGACTGTATACAGTGAGGTCGGTGATGTTAGGCTGTGCTCTGCACCCTGTCAGGCAGCTCACAGTTTTCTTCCAGCTCACTGTGCAGCCTGAAAATCTGCACTTGACTTTGCAAGATCCCAGAGTAACCTTTTTCACTCTTTTCCTCAGCTGTGCTTGGACAAAACAGTTTGGGAATAACCCTGCAGCCATATAGCTATTTGAAGCATAAATTAGCTTTAAATCAACAGACTCCAGAACTGACTGCAATAGTGCTCACAGCTGCTGAAACTTAAATGTGGGCTGTTTTTCTAACAAAATGGACTTCAGAACTTGCATTGCTTTGGTGTTGGGGTACTTGCAGATCTTGCAGCAACTGAACTAATATCTCCTGTATTTCTGTATAAAGCATCAGACATTTCACAGATTTCAGCAGCTGGTGGTGTCTGACTTGAGTATTTGGGGAAATGGGAACTGAGGGACAGGTATGAGATACTCAGGTATCCTCCAATCAGCTGAAGACGGGTGGAAATGTTCAGAAAAAAAATGCTAGCATCTTTTAGAAGTACAACATGGATCACATCATAGTCCTGTACAGTGGCTGTTTATTCAGATCAAAACAGGGTAAATAAAGCTTTTTCTTTCTTTCTTACCTGCTTTTTTTTTTCCTTTTTCTTTTTCTTTTTTTTTTTAAATTATCATTGTTTATTCAGCTCATTGTTTTAAGTGAAAAATTAAGGCTCATCTTTCAGCTTCTTCCTAATCAGTCAGAATAGAATACCTGTGGTCAAATTAAGGTCCTGTTAACTCGTTTGTGTGTGCATTTGTGTGTACACATCGCTCAGAGGAAGAACTCCTCTCTTCCTTGCATGTGTACTGATGGAAGGGGTGACAGTATTGCAGGAGCTGTTGCATTTGCTTTTTATATGAATCAAATTGGTGACACTACCAACATTTTCTAGACTGATTTGTTTCACTTTTCAGATATCCTTTTGTTTTTTCCCCTTGTTTGTTTTTTGAACAGATGATGAATGCCTGCTCTTGCAGTAGCAAGGTTCACGTTGATCGGTACAGCTGGAGGAAGTGACCTGTGGCCTTTCTCCAACAACAAATTTCTCTCCTCGTCTGGAAAGACCTATTTCTTTTGGAATGACAAATGCACTTGTATACCACCACATTTCACACTTTCTTCTTTTTTTCCTTTCCCCAAATGGAACATTCTAAACAGTCCATTACAGATAGCTGCATGATACTGAATTGCTTTGTACAGAGATGTGGTGGAAACACTGTAGGTTGGAGCAGTGGTCTATGAATACTGGAGTGGTTTTTCAGACTACTCCTTATATAAAAATTTTCCCAGCAAACTGAAAAAGGCACTGACCAGTTAACAGTTGGAGTGAGTGGGACTCTTTCTTTTTCTTTTTTCTGATTGTTTATTGTTTTGGGTTTTTTTGGTTGGTTGGTTGGGTTTTTTTTTTTTGGTTTTGGAATTTTCTTTCAGGTGGGCTTGTCAAGAGGATCTTCGTGAATAGCTATGACTGTTTTAGCAAATGGGTGAGAACAAGTGCACCAGTCTTTCCCAGCATTACCTCCACCTTGTTTATCTCACTCCCTTCTCACAGCTTTGTGTTATTCACTTTCTTGCTTTCTTTCCTCAGGGCTAGTGGACAGTTCCCAGCCATGGGGAATGGAAGGCTTGCAAACCAATGCTTGGGAAGGCTCGTAGACTGAATTCTCTGTTGAGCTACCATATGATCCATGACTTTGGAGTTCAGCTGACTCCCTTTGACTTCAAAGGTACTAAGTCAGGCATGTAGTGTTAAAGGACTCCAATTAGATTTAATTACAGCCGCGTGTATTTTTTTAACATGAGCACATGCCTGCAAGCCAAAGGACTGGGGAAAGGATTTCATAAAGGCCACTTAGTAGACACTATTAGGTTATTTAATCAGTTTCTCTAATTTCTAGAAATGCTTTTAAAAAGACAATATTACATCTGATAAAGCAAAATACTGATCACAATTAATATCTGGCCTTTGTACGTGGCTTTAATTACAGTAATGAAGGAATTCTTGCAGACAAGAAGCTGTATTAGCTCTCATGATTAAAAAAAAAGAAAAAAGAAAAAAGAAAAAAGAAAAGGAAAAACATGACATCAGATGAAATGCAGTGTGTTGCATATTATGGAAGAAAATACATGGTGTTCACTGTAACCTCTTTTCTTTAAAACAATTAAATAAAATTCTTTAAAACAAAAAATTCCCTTTTAAACCAGCAGACCCACTTGCATTCAGACACAAACCAGCATTAAAAAAATTTGTTTCCGTATTTGGGGCAAATCCTGGTTTGTAGTATTTGTGGTGCTTCACAGGAGGGGTGAAGGTCATCACAGAATCATGGAATATCCTGAATTGGAAGAGACCCACAAGGATCATTGAGTATAATTCCTGTTCAATCTGACTCAGTTCAATCTAAAGCTAATGCTATAAATATGAGCCATGCCAAACTGAGCTACATCAGTCTATCTGCCCAAACCTTAATCCTACTCTAAGTGAACAGAGAACCAGGAATTTGAACACGCTCAAGCAACCTCTGCTAGTGCTGCAACTCAGCTCTGTCAAGGCACCTAAAGAGAGTTTTCACCAAGCTTCAGTTTGTGCTAGAAATAGATGAGGCTCTGCTGCTTACCTATGCAAAGAGGATAGTCAGAAACTGTATTTCTTCCTTAATTTTTTTTCTCACTGACCTTCTTGCAAGGTTTAAGGTTTGCCTCGTTCCAGTGGATTGGAATTTTCAGTCTTATAGCTACAAACTCATACTTGTGTAAGAGCAGATTTGATCCAAAGACCTTATATTCCCTCACCAATTTCATGAGCCATTGCATTTCCCCATCTGTAGTGATTTAAAAAAATACATTATATTACAAGATATGCAAAACATTAGCTATGAAAATGGTTGAATCTGAAGTTTTATGGTTTATCACAGGAAAAAAAGTAACATCAGCTAACCCAGTATGCAGAGTGTCCATTTATGGAAATCACTGCTAAAACTCCATGTAGCTATGCCTAATTATTTTTTTAAAATTATTTATGGGTTCTTTTTCCAGCTCTTATACCACCTACTTAACACCTGAGGCTTTTTGCACCAACAAAATTAACTACCTTTAGTACCTGAAAGAAATTATGATATTGCTAATGTACTCCTGTTCTGCATGTGCTAGTATACTCTTTTACAAAAATGATAAGCCAGGTACTGAATGAGGTTCAGAAGCCAAGGGCAGAAATTCCCTGACATATAATTTTCTAGGCACCAAATAAAGGGAGAAATGTACGAAGAATTTCAACATGGTTTGTTTTCACTTTTATTTGGCTGTGGGACCAAATGAGACATTTTGAATGAGTTGAGAAGTCTTCATCTTGGCAAATGGACTTCAAATAGAAAATATGAGCAAAAAAACAACAGGGAAAATTTGTACCCAAATATGACTTTTTCTGCATGATATTATACATGTCAAAGTCCTGGCTCCTATACTATTGTAGATTGCCATTAGCTTAAGTTGCTGGTACACAAAAAAGGGAAAGGTTGAAGGGTTTTGGTTGGTTTGTTTGTGGTTTTTTTTGTTTGTTTGGTTGGTTGGTTTTTTTTTAGTACGTTGGAATCACCTCAATCATCTTTATGACCATGTCATCCTATTCCAGTTACAAGACCAACTTCCTTCTGAGGTCATGTGATTTCTTTCGTGATCAAATATATGTTAAAACAAGCCTTGAAAAGATCTCCTTGCATTAGGTGGGAAAAAAGAATAAAAGTTTTGCTATGAAGAATGAGGAGAAAGCAGACCTTAACTTTAATAAATTTAAGTATATGTGATCCTTAGACATGTATTTATGGTATGCCTAATTAATGGCAGCCCATTAATGCAGCCTGTATTTCAGGGAAGTTTCTATGTTTAATCTACTAATGATAACCACTGACTTGGAAATAGCCCATAGTCTGATTTTGTAGATTAACATATTTTAGATACAGACAATATACACTATCACCAAGATGATGTTCTTCACTACAACGGATTTTTTTTTCAGAAATGTCCTACTTTTTAAAGAACTCTGTGCAAGATGCTTTTCCTTCCACTTCTACAATAAGAAAGGAGTCTACCTGAGAAATTACCCAGCCATCTACAAGAAGTTTCAGGACTTTGTTCCTTCAGCCAGGAAAAAAAAAAAGGAAAAAAAAAAAAGCTAAGCAGAATACAGCTATTTCTTTTTAGTTCACTGATAAATTGATGAGGTCAACTATTAGTCTTCAGATCAATTTGCACATAACAATATTTTTGCCGACTTTGAAAATTTCCTATTTATAAATGATAAGAAAACTAGGTCCCCTACTTCTTCCAGCTTAGCACTTCTAGTTAGAAGGAGTTACAATGAATAAGTGAGACCTAGTGTTAAATAAGAAAATGTTGGTATATCAAGTTACTTGATGGAGAAAGGGAGCACCATGTTTTACAGACCTGGAATCACAGAATCATGGAATGATTTGGGTTGGGAGGGACCTTTAAAGATCATCTAGTTCCAAACGCCCTGCCATTGGCAGGGACACCTTCCACTGTAACACAGTTGAAACAGAAACTTTTTGTATCTGTGAAGGACAAACATCATTTCTGGTGCTGGAGTAGCTCTCAGGAAGGTATAGTCTGTGAAGGAGGAGTGTGCTGCCCTGAGAAACTAATGTCAGTGTGTTCTGTTTTTTGCTAAAGGAACAAAACACAGGAATCCATCCAGGTAGAGAAGTTCTTGAGTTAAGTCCTATCAAATAGGATGTACCTTATTAATACTGAGGTTATCTAGACATGAATTTCAAGGAGAGCTCTTCCCAGTCTTGCTGAGTTTCAGTGAAAGGCTGACTGGACCAGCCATCTCATCTGAAGTATATGCACAACAGATCCAGCCTTTTGTGATGAAGTAGGACCTTTTGATTAAATTCAGTGGGTTTCAGACAGCTGTTTCTGCAGGACAATGCTGCCTCACTGGTATAGCTTAAAACTCTTATAACTTAGAGGGATCATCTTATGCTGTTCTGATTTGAGTACAGTGGGGTTCTCATGACAGAGATACCATTCCTGGAATAATTCAGCATAAAAATGACTGAGAATCAGAATTTTTGTTCATTGTATCATGTCTGTTCCTGTGTTGAAGCAAACAGTCAAATTACTTAATGGTTTGCAACATACCAAATTGTCAATTTGTTCAAAATTGACCAGAAACCACTTGAGCCAAGCTAGTTTCTAATTAAATTTTCAGAATGGATGCCTCATGTCACCATGGTTCAGATATATATCTGATGTTAATCTTCCATGACTGGGACTAGAGGATCAGAATGGGATTTAAAATTCAGCAGAAGATGCCAGCTCATCCAAACCAAGATTACAAAAACTTTACAAAAACTTCTTCCAGCATAGCTGAGATTAATACTTTCTGACTTCCAACTGGCATGAAATGAATCACTTCATCTTTGTTCAGAAAAACAAGAAAGTTGAAATCACTATGACCAAAGATTTGTGTACGTACACTTTTTTTTATTATTGTTTTCTTTAAATCATGCTTATTAAATATTTTGCTAAAGGAATTCCATCAGGTTTAATTTCAGAAGCACGTTTTTGTATTTTTAATTATTATTGTAATTACTCTTATCTACATTTTTCATTCTCATTTATGACCAAATATAATAAAAATATTACTATTCATACAAAACTTTGACCTTTTTCTCTTCTATATAACCCAAATTTGCATCACCCTACTTAAATATTATTGCACATCTCTTTAATTAAATTGATGCAGAATGAATAAACAGTGTCAAGGACTGAATTTTATTGTGAAGAGAACATGCCATGACACCTTGTGTCAAATCCCCTGTAATAATATGTGCAATAGAGGTGTTCACCCGCTGTCAATCACAGACAAGAATCACTCTGTTGCCTTTCCAAGCTCTTCTAAAAAAATTTAATTTTTTTTATATTGGGATGAAGAAAAATGTTTTTTCTCTTCTAACGCAACTATATTCCAAAACTGAGCGCTATGGTACAATGAGCAGTGGAAAGGATAATGACCAAGAATTTTTTTATTTTATTTTTATTTTTTTGTTTCTTCATTTCCCAAAATTTTCTTCTGCTCAAGTTGCAGCAGTTTGCTTGTTTTCTTTTTTGATGTCTATCATGTCAAGCAAAATAAAATTTTATTTAAAGGTAGAGGCAACATATTTCTCTGAATACTCTTAATAGCATAAATATAAAAAGAATTCATATAGTGCTCCAAAAATCCCACACTAAGTGGGGACTGAGTCTAACTACACAATATCCAGCCTCTGAAACTTTGCAGGTCATTACAACACTTAGACATCATGGGTATATGCCTCTGTAGGACGGGCCCTTAAAACATCTCCCTAATCTATATAATAATATCAATAATGAAGCTTTCAGTAGATATCAACCTCCTGCTAAGTGCACTCTCTCAGTTTGAAAATCTTGCTAATTCAAGACCATTAAAATAGATTCTCTTAAAGACTCCATTCTGTCAAACACCAAAACCAGAGATATATAGAGAAAGGGATTTAATTATCACTGTTCTATATCTCGAACTGTGAGTTTTTTCTGAGTAATAATTGCCTAAGTTTGTCTTCAAAAGGCATTTTAATAGTGTTAATACTAGTAAATATTGCTCATTTTGGTACTGATGTGCTGTTTTAATAGTTCCCACGGTTTCTAAAAGTCATTTCTTATTGTTTTACTGTAGAAAGAATCTCACTTTAATTATGTCATAATTGTTTGTAAGCCATAGAATCTTAATTAATGCCAATGGCTTAAAGGCACACACTGAGCACAAACTTTATGGTTCTGTTTGTTTTCCAGGCTCTTCCTTCTGTAACAAAAGCCCCAGCATGAGTTCCTATGAGCTGCCTATTTCCCGTGGTCCTTTCTCTTTGTTGCTGATTTTTATATTGATATTTTCTAGTCTTCTCCCTCTTTCTGCTTCCCTCCTTCTGTCATATTTATTTGTAGGTTCTTCTTTCTCTTTTTAACCTCATTTCAATGCATGATTATCAATAGATTTCTAGGCACAGCACCAATATGGGATTCAAAGCTACGAGTAGGTAGGAAATACAATAAAACCATAGAGTCTGAAATTATGTTTCCCTAAATATCTGTTTTTACATGCTGGGAAAGCTTAGCCACTTGCATGAAGAGTCTGTTAATAAAAAAAGAAAAAAAAGAAGAAAACTAAATAACAACTTTTTGCAATATGCCTAGAACTGGAAGACCTCAAGGAATTCTTCTGATTAGTACAAATATTCTGGTCACAGCTTTGATGTATGAGAAAAAGTATGAAAAGATATTGCAGAAAAAAAATTTCCAAAATTTCTGCTGGAAGATAAATAATCCTGCTTCTCCAGTTGAATCAAAGGTAAAGAGACGGAAAATGGTTATAGCAGACTCCCACCTGGATTTACTTACAAATGATTTTCATCACAGTAGTAGCTCAAGGTCTTAAATCCAGAGTCTCATGTTCTGAGTGCTGCCTAAACACTGAAATTATTCTGTTAGAATGCAAAGCCAAGAGAGACAACATTATCATTTTACAGGACACAAAGAAATGATACATAAAGAGATTAAAGAATTAAATTTTCAAAGACATGCACTTGTGCAAGTGAATATAACTCTACCTTTTTTTTTTTTAAAACTTGAAATGTCTCAGCAAGTTGCATACCTGAGTGGTCTGTGTGTCATTATTTTCCACCCCAATGTCCATCCACATCAAAATAAGTATTCACTAGTATAACGTCAACTAAAAATCACATTAAATTTGCTAGATGTTTTTTAGTTTGATCTTTTCCCCCTCCTGGAGTGTATTTCTAAGCTTTTACTTAGAAATAATGTACTGGTGCTTTTTTTTTTTTCCCTCACGGGAATGTATTTCAGAAAAAAAATTACACTATATAAAACTGTTTGTTTTATTTTAATGTAATAAAAATGTGAGATTTAATTAAATGGAAAAACACCCAAATTTATTTTTTTTTTTTAATCTCAGGACTGATTATTTAAGTTCAGTATAAAAGTTGTTAGCTCTTGAATTTTCCAAATCTTGAATTGTTCTTGAAAGCAGTTTGTCTCAAAAGTACTGAGAGACATGAGTATGGAGCTAAGGCAGTATGATATATGTTGTTCCTTAGTCTGAGGATCCTGAAAACCATACTGGTCATCCTTGGCCAAGCCTGGCCATCTTTGTGTAGATATGGAGGTAAAAGGCAAATTCCACTGGGCATTCAACTGAATCTTTCACTGTTCACATTTATTTCCAGTTCTGATCACATTAGTTAATTGAGAATTAGTACAGTTCTGTCATACCCCAACTCAGTGATTAGGCTTCAAAACAAACTTCTTTGCACTGTAAAGGGAGATTTCCACTAGACCAGGTTGCTCAGATCCCTGGAGTCCACTCTGGCCTTGAAAGCTTCCAGGGATGAGACTTCCACAGTTTCTCAGGGCAACAGAAGGACAAGTATTGGGGAAAATTTTTGTTTGTTTGTCCCTGTAAGCAAATAGTACAGTTTTAGTTTTGCATTCAAATTAATTTTAGAGAGAAGTAGATTCCTTCTTCTAGTTTTTTTGAAGAGAGCTCCCTTCTTTTCTGCATTACTCTATCTTCAGGTACTTAAAACTCGCCAAATGTAAAAATTGCTGGATGGAATTTCACAGCCTGAATTATAAACAGAAAAGAGGGGAAAATGGCTAAATTTCATCATTCTGGAAACTGCTGGTAGGCACTTTGGGAAATCAGAAGTGCTTTTCCCAAGGCACCAGACACGGGGCTGGATGAATCAATACAGTTCTAGTGCGGGAGCTCCTAAACCTTAAGACGTGGTTGTTGCTGGAGATGTGGCAGGTTCTCCTCCCTTGCAGCAGAAACCCTCACAACTGATAGATGCTCATAACTGAGATCCTGCCACACCGATACTAAATGTAAAACATCCTGAAAGGGAAAGTACCAGAATGACCTCTCCCTTTAGGGGAGCAACAATTTTGAGATGGGGATGGTTTTCCTTTAATCATGCTTTACCATATGATGAAGCAACTCTTCAATGTCAGTGATGCAAGCTATTTGCAAATAAAAAGAGACAAAATATCTTTTCCAGGACCTCAGACTCTTAAATGTGAGATTTTTGACATCTGGTTTGATACAGATGTCTTTCCAATGAAATATTAAGACCTTTCATGACAAGCATGAAGGGGGAAATCCTTGTGAGAAACACTTTTATCTATTTAATTACTAGCCTTTTGATTTTTCCCTTTTCTTTTCTTTTTTTTTTTTTACAAGAAAAAGCAAGATATTAAGTGATGTCAGTATGTATGTGGGTGAAACTAAAATAGAATGAAATTAGATACAGAAAAATATCTAGAATTAAATACAGAAAAGTGTAACTGTGTACTGGACACCATGTAAATGACTTCTGTGGGATGATAGAGTTGCCAGGAGTTCTTCTAAATATTTGGGGCTCAATCATTGGAGCAACAGTAATTATTTCAACTTGAGTGTGAAAAAATTTGACAAGCCCAGTACCTGTCAAATGCCACCTTCAAACAAGTTCCACTCATTCTGATGAAGTTCTTGCATTACTGGCCAGTTTTATAGACAAAATTTCACAGATGCCATGAGCTTCCCTGGGGCCAACACCTTGAAAATTTTCTGTAGGGATCAAGAACATGTGCTTGCCTAAGCACTGAGAAAATATTTTCAGAAATATTTCTTCAGTGTCACAGAGTGACAAGGGAATGGACGTTTTTTCTTCTTCTTGTTTATATTAGCTTTAATATTTACTGGGGGAAAAAAAGTATTTTTAAAAAGTGGGCTCTGGGTCACATTCTCAACTGGCACGGGTTGCTGCAGCTCTACTGATCTGTCCTATTACTTGCAATTCTGTTCAGGGAGAGGGAATCTCATGTTTTTCTGGTTTCACCAAATATCCTTCCATTTCACCTTTCATTCTCCAGGGCAGTGATTATCAGATGTTGAAGACAACATGTAACTTTTTGCCTCAGGCAAATTCACAAATGTTTGCAGCTTTGCTGCAGGGCAGAGGTAGAATGTAATCATATGTGCCACAAAAATAGTTCTTTTCGCAGTCAAACTAGAGAGCTTTTTAGGCCAAGATTAGATTTGTCAATATTCCTGGAGAAATTAGTCCTTACGTACAGGGACTTGCAGAGTGAGAATCACTATATTTTTAATGTAAGGATATACACCAGGATGAGAGAGCTCTGCCTACGTGTATACATTTTCAACTGAGCTACTCACCCAAACTCCTTCACATCCTGTGGAGAAAAATGGGAGCTTTTGGGACAACATTCATCTCAGGCTCGTATTTAAGATGTGTCAAATGAAACATGCTCATAAAGGATTGGATGTTCCCCCACTTACCAGTCCATGGGGACCACTTCACATAGAATCACCTTTATTCCAGCATCCACAGTTAGAAATAAGGAAATCCCACCCTGAATTTCACATGTGGTGATACCTGTATAAATTGTGGAGGTGGGAAGCAGGTGTGTGAAACCAGCCTCCCATTTGTTTGTCTTGCTCCCACTGTATTTAAAGCCTAGATTATTTTTTGGCGTCAGCTAAGAGCTGTCACACTTAAGATCCTCTTATGGGGTGCCTTCCCTGGTACAGCACAGGCTGAATGTGCCTCCTTCCCTGATATGCCACCTGCATCCCTTCTCATCCTTGTTCCTCTGGCACTGAGCAGCAGTGGGAAGGACCCTGCCCCACACAGTGTGACGTGCACTGTCTCTGCCACGGGCTGGGTGAGTGCTGCATCACTGCGCCATCACAGCCTTTCCTGCGCCTTATCCATAACCGGATTACTTCACTCTCTTGAGCACTCTATTTATATAGTATTATCTTCAATTGTACCACGTATTTTAAAATCCATTTTAGCCACTCTCAGGACCCTATTCAAGAATTGTGGCTGTAACCTACTGAAGTTATCTGGCTTAGTGACATGAAGGGAAAAAAAAAAAATAAAATGAGTGCCTGAATTACCACAGAGTTTCTGCTCATAATGGGTGACTAAATGCAGTACAGTGCTCTGTTTTAAAACTGTCAGTAACCCGTGGTCCTTTTTTTTTTATATTTACTTTAATGAGAATAACTCACAACAACAGCAGCTTGTCATCACTTCCATCTCATTGCTCTTGTTTACACACAGGGCTGTAAAACTTTACCTCTGCAGATTGCTTTAAAAACATAAATAAAAATAAAATCTAATTTACATTTTTGTTCCAACTGGTTTTCTTGACAGACAGCTGCCCACAGCTCAGTGGTTGCTCTGTTCAGTGTACTTTAATTTTCAGCTTTCAAGTTTTTCTGCAGCCCATTCAGAAGTAAATTCTCAGGGAAAATTGAGCTCTGTCATGGATGGATTAGTACTATAATAGTTGGTCACATATCTTGCATGAAACCTTTCAAAAGCAAGGCAAATGAGAAGGAAATGAAATTCATTTCATACTTCTTCAAGCACGCTAAAAGACTTTCTCTCCAAGTAATCTGTGAAGTACCACTAGTTTATTGGAGGTTCACATAACTACCATTACATTATACCTTGTCACAATCTCATATATTGGGTGACTGCTTTTTCTGAACTGATGGTACCTGCAAAGCGTGCTCCATAGGCACTGAGGAGAGAATACCGTTTCTTAGATCAAAATGTATAGGTCCTAGGAACGGCATAAATAAAGGTACTTGAAGCAAATTGGGACATTACAGGTCATAGGTCAATGAAATCTCAAAGGGAGATATATTGAGAAGAAGTCGTGTTTGCTATGTGATGAAGTGGTAGGCTGAAAAAGAAAAGGAGGGGGGAGAGAGAGGAGGGGAAAGAGCAAGAGAGAGAAAGCATAATAAAGTTTTTTCTCGACAGTTAAGGCTCAGAAGCTGCAACCATTTCCCCTTGCAGGGAGGGAAAAGGCGATATTGCTTTTAGCAATCCATTTGGTTTCTTTGTCATTTGCAATGAAGGCAGCGCTTCATCCCTTAAGCACATCTCTGTGTGTCTCCCAGAGTGTATAAATGTGTGCTTTATTTCTTCTTGGGGTAAGATAAACAAATATCTGCATTATTTTGGATAGTTATTTGATTCTGTCTTTTTGATGAAAACTATTTGCAGGCAAGAGGAAAAAAGAAATACCTGCAGAGATCTTGTTCATGTGTTGATGGTGTCACAAAGAATTGTAAGTAGAAACACGGTTGATGTTTCAGTGCTGATGCAGGAAGGGAAAGAAGAGATGCAAGCGATGATTCAGGCCCTGGTGCAGGTAAGGAATTAAACATACTTTTAAGGCTTCTGGAATACAAAAACCTGCTTGAAGGCTCTGATATATCAGGGGTTAGTAGTGCAAATTTGCGAGCCACAATTATTTTTTTATGATTTAAGTGGGAGAGTGTGATAGTTTAAAAAATATCTTTAGTATAGCTGGTAAGTGTGATTTAATTGCTAAGAAATTTAGTTTTCAGATTGTCAAAGTGTTGCAACACTAATTCAAACTCAGTATGTTACCATAACAGTGTTGAAAATAGGGTTATTTTTATATACATATATGTATTATATATTTTCATTGTAAACTTTTTTTTTATTTGAAAAAAACCTCGAAACTATTCTCAATAGTACAATACATACCAAAACATCAAAAGTGTTTGAAGTCCCAAAATAAAATCTTGGGACACTTTATATATTCTTTGATTCTATTTTTCCTCAAAATTCCTATTTGAGTGAAGAAAACTTTATTTTCCCCCTCCCCCCCAAAATTATTAAGAAAAATAGATTTTTTATTAATAGTTTAAGTCACTGAGACTTTTTGTCTCATTACCTAAACTCCTAATAAGTGCCAAGGTCACTCTAGAAATTTAGCATTTAAATATGAGACTTTAAAGTCTAAGAAAAAGACATAAAGCCAAATACTTTCCCCAATGAAAATATTGAAAAAAACTCTTTGATTTTCATTGACTTACTTATGTCAAGAATATGGTTGATTTTCCCAATCTGTCTACTATTAAGACAATTCATCTTCTAGAACTATCCAAGTGTTTCAACATAATAAGGATCATAACTTTTATTATTATTATTATTATTATTATTATTATTAAGCATTAAATTTCTGTTCATTACAATCTTAAGTTAAAACATTCTGCGCTGTGCTCCCCCTTATTCTGTGTTTATTAGAACAAGTAAAGGCCATGTTGGATGGGGTCCTCAGCAACCTGGTCTCGTGAAACGCGTCCCTGCCCATGGCAGGGGGGTTGGAACTGAATGATCCCTAAGGTCTCTTCCAACCCAAACCATTTGTGATTCTGTGAAGATATGTCCCTCAGCACATATAAGAAGAGGGTTATACTCATAAAGCAAACACCATGAGACATGGGTAAACAAGTAAGAAACATTGTGGAATCTTCTTGTTTTCACCAAAAGGTCTCTTCAGTTAATAGCCTTATTTTCATACCTTTTTGGAGGAATTGCTGAATGAAAAAAACAGCAGTAGACTACTTCATGGAGAAGAAAAATCCATGCTCAAGGCTCCTAACTAAAACACCTGTGTGTAGAACATTGTTGGCTTAGACTTGACTTAGATACATCCCACCAAGGAAGAAGACATACAGGATGTACTGTTTGAACAACTAGAGGGAGCCTAAAATAATAATTTATCTAGGAACTATTACTGTGACCATGTTACCTTCTCAGTAGCGGCTATGACAATATTTAAGAACAGCTCCTACGTACCAGAATATCATTGAGCTATTTGAACAGAGATCAAAAAACAAGCTCTGACCTAAAGCAAGTACCATGTAAACATAAAGAAGGGGAAAGAAAAGGAAAAAAAAAGTTGTATTCAGAGAAAAATGGTACCATAAAAAAATCCAAGACAAAACACGGGTAACCCTATGAGACAAGACTTTCTGTATGTCAGAAATACCTCTCTTGAGCTGCCTGTACTGATTTCTGTGAATAGAAATGGTTATAATAGTTAGACCAAAGGCAAGTACTCAGGAATAAAGAGATGAATAGCAGAAAGCAGCAGAACCTTTTCAAAGATATGTCCCCCCACAGAAGGTGGGTTTGGTAATTAATATCTGGAACTATCCACAGCTTTTTCCCCTGGAGAAGACCTATAAGGTAGGTAAATTTAGCAAAATGGGTAGGATTTTCTTTTTTATATTTAACCATTAATCTGCCAATATACCATCAAAACAATCTCTGCCTAAGAGAAATGTGCCAAACAGACACCTGATTAGTAAAGGCATGCAACATATTATTTGGAGAACTCTCAGCATCTTCCTCTACTTCTATCACAGTCATTGATTAATAGGAGTTGGTGTTCCAGGTTAGCACTTTCCAGAAGCCTCCAGGCAACCTAAAAAACCAGAAGGTGGTAAATTAGAGCTATCGGAGGCCTGAGAGTTTAACACACCAGCTCTCCTGGTAAAGGGGTTTTCTGTACACTATGTTTAAGAAAGGCCAAGGCTGTCCAAAAACGAGCAGTTTCTAATCACAAAGTAGCAAAGTTAAGCTCTCTGTGTTAAACTTGTACACTGTCAACTGGGAGAAGAGAAGGATGGAAGGAGCTGCAGTTGAAGAGAGAAGTTTTTCAGAGAGGACTGTGGTTTCTGTTTTGGGGGATGGATTTTCTTTGTTTTGATTTGTTTTGTCACGATCACAAAGGCATGCTGACTTTTTGGCTTGCTCTTAATTCAATAAATGACATACAACATCAAAAAATATCAGCTCTAGAAAAATAAGAATGAAGAACTGCAATGAGCTCTACAGTTTAATTTTAAAGATGCAATGTGATTTCCAGTTGGTTCTTTGAGGGCTTTAAAGGTGAGAATCATGTCTCTTAATTTTGTCCCCACAATCTGAACAGACACAGTGAATGAGGGAGATGCAGGCAGAGAGAACAATACGTCTCATTCTAAGACAAACTTATGAGAAGGGTTGAATTGCCTCCTGGAGCCTTGATATCCCTTCACAGACTAAAGTAGGAACCTATTTTGGTACATTAGACTACACAGGTGAATTTATGTGCCTGAAGTTAGGGAAGATGAGTATCTCCAGATGTACTTTGATAGACTGTTCCAAAAGGCAGCTATTACCTGAAAGAATCTTTTATCTTCTGCTAAAAGTGCTAAAGATTGTTCAGTGAACCTAAATGGTAGGTACAAGATTTGTTTGCCATTGGAGATAAAAGTCAGAAGTACCTGATAAGGCTTTTAAAAGGCAAAAAACTTAGCTGATATGACTACTGACAGTACTAAAATGGGTAATGAGCCACCTGTCTCACTAAAGTTTAGGCCAAAATTATTTTTGTGTCCAGTACTGGTGACAACATAGTCTGGAGAAAGAAAGAAAGTTTGGTGTGGAAAAAAATACAGACAGAAGGCTTTTTGGTGGCATTTCAGCAGGGGGCAGTGTGTATTCCATCTGTGATGGTTTCAGTCTAAGCCTTCCTGGAGACCAGCTTGTAACCAGGAAGGAACTAGGAAAGTGACCAAGGAAGTATTCCATGCTATTCCTTTACGTAACCTAGGGTATAAATAAGGCATTGATAAGAGAGCTCGCTCTCTTCTCTTCCGGCGAGGTTGGAGAACGGTGGTCCCTGTCTGGGTCTGGCTTATCTGAAGCTGAGGCCTACAGTAACTGCTGTTGTCGGCCACGTGTGAGGGGGGAGTGCTGGGCCGCGTCCAGACGTCCTGCTTTCTTTTCAAGGGAAGTGGTGAGCTCTTGCCAATTCTGGTTACCGGGTTTTTAGATTGTGAGGATCTGTTTTATTTTTGTCCCTTTTCACCCTATTTTATTCTTTTCCCTTCTCCCTTCCCCCTCTTCCCTCCGGGAAGCTATTTTGGGGTCATAGATTCATATATATAATTCTCATTGTATATCTCTGTTTTATATGTAAAATATATATATATTTTTGCTAGAATTTTGGCTGCCTGTTTTTTTTCGTTTTTTTTTTCCTTCCCTCTCTGGGAAGGAGACCCTGTTGTCGAGTTTCGGAGACTTGGCAGGAAGCCAGCTCCAAACTTGCACACCATCACTAAACAATTTAGAAATATACCTCAGCAAACCTGAAGCTGCCTGTAATGCGGGGTATAAGGAGGTCAATAAGATATGCTGGACTTAGGGCCATGTAGCAAATTATAAAGTGAGCAATGCTAAAATCAATATGATATTTGACTGTCAGCCAATGCAATTTGTTCAAAATAGGTTAAATTCACTCCTGCCATTTCCTCTTTTATAAGGAACTTGGCAGTTTCATTCTGTTATCAAGTGCAAAGCCCTCCCTGAGATCTGACTGGGATAGAAACGAATGCAATTTTGAAATATTCCATAAATGCAGAGTGATACAGGGGCTAAGATAGGCATGAAATCAGACTGAAACTTTTTATCTGCTGTATATCAGGTTAGCAGTCAGATGAGACGACCTTTGCTGGATTTTTTTCCCCCGAAAGAGGAAAACAAAAGATATGAGCATTTTGCACACACACCACACTCTTCATCTTTCATCTTAAAAAACCCATCAAAGTACTTAATTATTAGTACATTACCATTGCTGAGGTGGCATACAGGCCAGAAATTAGGGCTCTGCTTACTGAGTTCTGTACCTACAAGTCAGAAAAAGGAACTGCTCATATACAGTGCAATGAATTCCCTGGTGGAATGGCAATTGCTGGGCCAATTGATTATGCAGTTACACAGATGTGGATCTGAGGCTGCTTTATTGAAGTCAGCGGTACCAGGACCAGGTAAAATTGGTGGTAGGACAAGACACATGCAATCTGAAGTTGTACAAAATATGCATTTGAACAATGTCAAAGTGGCAGCATTCTCCTTAAGTGTTTTTCTTCCTCAAAGAATAATGCAAGATGTCTGTCAACGATTACTAATCCTTCCTTTTATATGGATATCCAAATAAAAAAAATAATTAAACTAATTATAATTGTTACTATTATTACTGCTACTACCTCCTAGCTGAATATTTATGATTTTTACTTTTTAACAAGATTTCAATGCATTCAGGCTAAGGGTGGAAATAAAACTGGTAGTTACCCACAGAAAATGAATTATGCACCAAATTGTAAATATTCCATTTCCTTTTCTGATCTGAAAGTCCCCAAAGAAATATGAACACTTTATTTAAAATTCATCTGCAGTGACATTTCCTGGCTGCACAGAGCACTCCCACAAATGCACAAGTATTTGCAAAAAAAGATAGCATTTTATGGGAATGCTACTGTGTGTTAATTCTGGTTTTTGCAGTCAGTCAGCTCTCTCCTCAAATCAAATGAAATACTTCCCAGTGATGTGCTGTAAAAGAATAGATGTAAATAAATGCATCTTCAAAAATAGGACTTAACTTATTTATACAGTTGAATTTATTTAGACTACAGGATAAAGACTCATTCAGATAAAATACTTATTACAAGATGCACAAAGGCTGAAGGACAGGTTTGATACACTATCAGCTGACAAGTAAACAACAGGATACACCAGTATAATACTCCAACTACAGAATAGATAATTTTTTTCCATAGTCTTGACTATTTATTAAGGTAATAATATTCTCTACATTTCTTTGAGCATTCTACCTGAAGCATGCTACCAACTCTGTCTAATTAGATTGGAATCTTTGGGTTATGATGATGTACTTTTAAAGAAAAACAGAAATCATCACTTTTTTCATTATCTTATAGGATTTATGGTATTTATTGAAACTTAGTTTCTGTCATTTACTTTTTCTTTCTACTTAGGAAAAAAAAAAATGTGGGCTCATTTTTTTCTTGGTTCCTACTCAAAAATCATGGGTTTCTTGGATATTTTTTTTCTAGATTAAGAAAACAAAACAGAACGAACAACAGCAACAAAACAACACAAAACAGAACAAAATGGGGAATAAAAAGTTCAATACAGGAATCCCCAAACCCACACACCGTAGAAACCACACACACAAAAAAAACCTCCCAAAAAACACATTTCTTTTTACTAACTTTTTCTGAGGGTTTTTTGAGAATTTGTTTGGCTCTTGTTTGGCATACAAGAATTTTCTGGAGGAACGTTTGTTTGGATTTTTTTAAGTTGCAATGAAATATTTTGACAGGTTTACTGAGAATCACTCTGAATAGGCCATGGAAGGAGAGTGCTCTGACCTTCATATCCAGCCAACTCATCCAATGCACCTTATATCCACCAGTGCCACTCATCACTGAAATAAGCCCTGCATCACCCAGCAAGTGTGACTTAGCCATAGCCTTCCATCTCTGTTAGCAGAAATAGGCTCATCCATAGGGCAAGTCATGGATTCTGTGATGAGTGTCTTGAATAATTCAGAAAAATCACCCTTTACAGGGAGCCTAGGTAAGTTTTGGGAATCAACTACCCAAATTCTGATGTTAAAATGGATTAATTTCACCACTAATTTGTGGAAAAAGAGTTCCCCATAACTAACTCAGAAAACCATAAGGCTGTGAGATTGAGAAGCTGTATTTCCCACATTTTTCCTCTAACACACCTAATTTTGGTGTTCTAGAACGTCTTCTTCTAAAAAAACTAAAAAAGAAAAGAGGAAAAAAGAAAAGCTGTTGTGGTTTTCTTTAAAGCACTGTTGCTTAGATCAGAAAAAAAAAAGGACATTGGTGCTGAATTGACCACATGAAATTCCAGCTGAACCTTGTGATGAAACACACACTCTTATCACAGATCATTTTCTTTTTCTCTTACAATTACATCTGGCTTCCATTATAGCTTCTTCAGTACACACTGTACTTTTCCAGTGGTTCTTTCTTGATGCAGAACTTCGAGCTCTTCCTTTCTATCTAGACGTGGTTGCTTAATAGCAAAACCTCACTACCTGAGGTTCAGACTACAACTTTTTAAAAATCAATTAGTATGAAAAAAAAAGTCTACTTATATTTTTTTCCATAAAAAGTAATTTTAAATACTTGTATAAAATAAATTCAAGTAGGATATGTTGTTACAGTTTAGCATTTCCCCTTTTCCCCCCAAAAAATCATGTGCACTTTGATGACTTGTCTTTTTTGAAAAAAATATGAGAAAAATGCAGGAATTTGATTTTGTAATATAAAATATCAGTTTTCATTGTATTTTTAATATCTTTACATTGTTCCAAACTTCCTCTGAGTTCATAGCATATCATAATTTATATCATAATAACCTGTTCCAGTGTTTCATCACCCTCATGGACAAGAATTTCTTCATAACGCTTCATCTATCTAAACCTAACTTTTTTCAGTTTGAAGCTATTACCCCTTGTCCTATCACCCCATGACCCTGTCAAAAGTCTGTCGTTGAAGCCCATTTAGGTGCTGGAAGGGACTCTAAGGTCTTCCTGGAGCATTCCTGGCTGAATACCCCTAGCTCTCTCAACCTGTCTCCATGGCAGAGGAGCTCCAACCCTTGGATCATCTTTGTGTCCTTCCTCTGGACTCAATCCAGCAGCTCTATGTCCTTCCTCTGCTAGGGACCCCAGAGCTGGAGGAAACACTGCAGGAGGGGTCTCATCAGAGCAGACTTAAGGGGCAGAATCCCCTTACCCGGCCTGTATTTGTGCTTGGGATTGCACCGACACATGTGCAGGACCTTGCAAAATCATTACAGTGTTCCTAAAAATAAAATGACAAAGTAGTAGGAATAATCCCCCCATTTATCATAATATACCAAGACACTTGTTTCTGTTTTCATTAATTACCACCTCTTTAGGCTAGAATCTCTAGGTTTCTTCTTCCATTGTGTTCACTTGCCAGAGGCGGAAAAAAAATCACCTGTATGTCTCTTGTGATTAAAGCCTCACTTAAGGACCAAGGCTTCAGATACTCCTGAGGTTTTCAGGTGGTTTTACATTCTGCAGTCTTTCTCCATGGAGTTCCTTGAAAAGTAGCAGCAGTTAGGGGAAAGGAAGGAAAAAAAAAAAAAAGAGAAAAAATGGTGAGGGAGAGAGAGAAAAAAAAGTAAAAATAAGATAACTAAGGAAGAACTTACTTTACAAGCTATCTTCTCAGAATATATAACATAGTGCATAAGGCTCCTAACTTATAGAAGTGAAAATATAGTTTCAAAAACATCTCACAGTAACCCATGTTCCCTCTGGGTCCCCACAGATTTTTCTGCTCTAAATCAACTTTTAAAGTCCTCTGTCAGGTGAACATTTAAACAATCTGGTTCATTATATTTGGCAAATGGTCCCTTGTTTAGACAGCTTTTTCTTTTTCTTTCGCACTTTCACAAGTGTAAATACTCTGAATTTAGTGAACAATCTCTGATGTACCATATCAGTTAAGCCCTGATGAGCCTATTGAAATCAAAGGGAAGATTCACATTCAGTGAGTCTCTTCACTGAGAATTGGATCAAGACCTTAGCAATGTTTAAAGCTTTCACTGAGTTTAAGTTCTAGATGCAATATTGTATCTGCAATATTGATGGCAGTAAACCAGACAGGCAGAGCTGAGTTAGGACCAAAATGAGCTATTGGTGCATTCATCTGTTAAGATCATAGAAGTAATAAAAGAATGGAACAAAGTAAGTAGCACAGAAAAAGATTCAGTCATTGTATGCAGTTTCTTTTATCAGCTAGTCAAACCTGACCGTGTGGGGTTTTGGTTTTTTTGTTCGGGGCTTTCTTTTTTTTTTGTGGGATGATTTTTAGGTTTTGTGAGGTTTTTATCCTTAAAATCAAACAAACCCAAACATTTTAACAGAAACACAAGGACATGTTCTTATAAAGGCTACAATAAATATTTATTTTTAAAAAAAAAGTCAGTATAGGATAGACTTGTCCCTTATCCCTAACACTTAGGATAGACTTCAACACACCTAATGTTATTTTCAAACACTAGTGTTTTCAGTCTAAACTGGTTGCTTTCTTTAGTTCTAGTTAGAGGAAGGCACTTCCAGATATCCCTAACTCATTGTCCTCTGAAGGTATTTCCTCTGTTGTCTGTCTAGAGTAGATAGATGCTAACCTTTCAGATAGCCAAAACTCCTTACACTGGTGAAAGATTGTCTGGTTAATATTTTGCTTTACTAGATATTTATTTGTCCAAGTTACTGCTAAAGTATATTTCAATATTTGTCTCATACTTATATAACTAAAGTAAATATGTTACTACAGGAGATAGACAGGAACTAAAATGGGATATGTCTTTTGCTGAATTTTCAAAATAACTGAAATGAGCCAGAGAGGTTGTTGTAGAAGTAGTGTCTCGGAGAAAGAAACTTCTCTTACTAGTGAGAAAAATAAAAAATGAAAGGGCTAAAAGAAAACCACTGTAAGGAGAACAGAAAGCAAGTAAAAGAAACAGAAAGAAGACAGTTCTTTGCTCAGTGGTTTTGACAATAAAGCAGGAAACTTCAAATTAGTACTTTGAAGCAATAACATTTTTTGCAACAAAAATGTGGAGATGCTTGTGTTGGTGAAATTTAAGTGATGCTTAAATGCATTCTAGCTTGAATCCAGAATAATGTTATTTGAATAAAGAGATTTTTATGGAAAGAAAACTCTGACAAAGCTTAAGAAAAATAAAAAAAGAACAACAGTCTCTGAGAACATATGCTTGAAGATGGATCTTTGGAGGGGAAGGCAAAAGGAATGAAGAGTTACCCTGGAATACAGGGACTCAGAACTATTTTATGAGAGAAATTTTCTGTGATTTACAATAGAGAAAGAAGGTTCTTGAAGATCTTAAGAACAAAGACTTTCCACTATTTTCTGCATTCTGTCCCATCCTCCCAATGTCTCTGTGTTTTTCACCTGATGAATCACTTTAACTATTGACAGAATAATATTCAAACCAAAGTGACTGTACAGGACGAAAATGGTTATCCATTTTGTGATTTGGGAGTAAGAAATTCAAATTACTTAGACTATGCAGAGGTACCCCAGCATTTACTCAGAATTTAGCGGAGTGCACGCTGGTGTAGCTCTGCATAGTCTTTATCACACGTTATGAGCTGCTGTTAAATGAGACATGAGGTAAATCACAAGAGTAGAAGAACAGCTGAAGGAAAGAACAAAGATGGGGCTTGTCCATTGTACTGAAAGGTAGCAAACATTGTTTCAACAATACAGACAATATCTATCCAAAAAATCCAATAAATCTCAGTTTCAACTGTCAACAAGATCCAGGCTTCAGTGTCACAATCTAGCTTCCACAGACAAAATAAGGAAGTTTTCGTCTTAAGGAGCACCTATTTCAGAAATAAAATTACAAAGGATATTAAAAACAGCTTTCCCACCTCCTGAATTATGATCCACAACAAATAAATCAAGCAAAAGACTATTTTCTTTGTTCTTAAATGTTTGACTGATATTCCTGATGTTTAATGGCTCATTTATTTCTGAAAGTCCCGTTTATTATGGTGACCTAAGTACTTTTGATGCAAGCGCCTGAATCTCAAAAAGGAATAAAACTTCAAGTCCTCTCTCTTTGCTGTTTGTTATTGCCTTACGGAGATTTTTCCATGTTCAACATACCAGCTGCTGTGGACTCTTTACCTCAGTTAACCACTTCTTTTCTTGGTGGTTATGTAGGGAGTATAGTGACTTCCAGGAACTGGCCAGCTCATTTCAAGGTATGAGTTGCTTAAATACCTTTTTTTTTCTATATAATCTTCAACACCAAATTAGATAGTAAAGTTTTACAAGCATACTCGATCTGGTAACTGAACAGGATTATAAAAGTTACACTGTAAATGCAACAACAACAAAAACAGCAACAGCGACAATAATAATAATAATAATAATAATAATAATAATAATAATAATAATGATTTAATAATAATGTAATAAATAAATAAATCCCCATTCTTGCAGCTACTGAAGGTTTGATAAGGCAAACGTAACTCAAGGGGATCAACTGATAAGTACAGGAGCCTGTGATATCAGACTACATAATTTAATGGTTCTGCTGGTGTTAAAAATCCTTAAATCTCTGAAATCCAGGAGATGACATCTGATCTATTTACGTTAGACACATAATGAGTTACACAGATTGTTCCACTGCCCCCATTGGAAATATTAATGAGGTACAAATGATAAAGGTAAAAATATGGTTCTAAGTAGAACATCTATCAACACATTTAGGCTCTCAGATTCAGCTTAGACTCTCCTAACTTCAGATTGATTTCCTGAAATCAATTAAATCAATGAGTGGCTTGAAACCCAAATAGGAATCAGAACTCTAAAATCCATCTTTGGGACTGCGCCTGAATTGCTCCGTTATGGACATTTGAATATATTCTTTGTCAACGTGGTTAAAGTGAATTCCACTCTCTGGCTCACAAGCATATTAAGTTCAATTCTGACTTTCTTGATGGCATTTGATTTCTAACTGTGAATGGTACCTCCTGTTCAACAGGCTCCAGTGTAATTTTCCATTTTGTTTCATTGAATTAAAGGAAGAAAGGAAACCGTCTTCTGAGTCTTTCATTTTATAGACAGCTGGTCATTTCATTAACACTTTTCATATTCTTGTTTGTCATGATGACTGACTATAGTAAAAAGATTTTCTTCCCATTAACATATGATAGAGCAGCACTTTTTTCCCAGGGATGTATTGATCGGGTGAGGAGTACATTTATTAAAATGTAACCAGCATCAACTTGCTGGCTTGTGCGAATGGGGCACACTTTAACCAATTAAATAGTCATGAAGAAGAGGAAAATCAATATTTCTTGGATCTTTCTACTCGAGACTTTGCCAGCAAAATGGCCTATAGATTTACAAAATGAATAAACAAATGAACATAAATCTATTATTTTGATTTTTAGTTATGTATTGGGTCAGAAGAGAAATTCCACAGTTATCTGGAGCAAGATTAACATCAGTTAGATAAATCTAATTCTATGATTCATAAATTACTATAGTAAGGAAGCAAAATTTATATGAATCAAAATCAATTTCCTTCATTCTAAGAAGATCTTACAGTACTTCTTTTTTGTGTTCAAAAGTGACTTTTAATATTAGTTGTGAAAGTATTTTGAAGGCCAAATTCAGAAAGCAATAATAAAAAAAAATAGGATATAACAAGCACTGATGAGACTGAAGACAGGACACGTTATCATGTTTAAGAGTGGCACCTCAAAAAGTTCTTGTATTCTCAATTTTTCCTTGCATTCTTAGCTCTTTCTATCTCACTGTACTTTTTTTATTATTTGACAAGTTTGAAGGCACCAACTCTCAAGTATTAGGAAAAGAAAAATAATTTTCCTTTTTATAAAGTTTGTTTTAACCCACATTTCTGAAGAACTCTATAGAAGACTTTAGGATATGAAGAAATAATAGAAAAATATCGACAATACTATACTCATTTAATATATGAACATACTTTTAATTAAAATCTCAATGTTTGGGAAAGTTTTAACTCAATGTTTTCAGGAGCATAGAGTTAACAATACTATGCAAAACAATCATAGAACGGTTTGAGCCAGAATTGACCTTAAAGAACATCTAGTTCCAACCCCTGTGCCATGGGCATCTTCCATTAGACCAAATTACTCCAGAATCCATCCAACCTGGCCTTGAACATTTCCAGGAATGGTTATCCACAGCCTCTCTTGGCAACCCGTGCCAGGGCCTCACCAAACTCACAGTAAAGAATTTCTTTCTGATGTCTAATCTAAATCTCACCCCTTTTAGTTTAAAACTGTTTCTCCTTGTCCTATCATATCTGACTATATAAAAAGACTCTCTGACCCTTTTTTATGAGCCCCCTTTAAGCACTGGAAAGGGCTATAAGGTCTCCCCAGAGCCTTCTCTTTTGCAGGCCAAACAATCCAAGTCTCTTAGAATGCCCCCACAGAAGAGGTGCTCGAGCCCTCTGATCATCTTTATGGCCTCCCCTGGACCAACTCCGATATATCTTTCTTGTGACTGATGCCCACTCTGCTTTTGATGCATCTTTCAGGGCTACAAGCCTTATCCACCGAATAGTCCAACCTTCAAATCCTTGTCTCTTCAGTTTAGAGATTCAGTCGTCATGTTGCAACAGTGCCAAAGGCCTTATGTAACAAGTTGCTTCTAAAAATCTAGACCAGACAATTTATAAAAAGAAATCATTCACAGGCAATCGTCACAACATAATTGGAGAACCTTTTAGTTATGTGATTATCTCCATAGATCTCTCTCTTTTACATTGTTTCCTTGGTTAAGGGATAATTTGACAATCACACTATGGGAAAGCTGTAGTTTGGATAGCAAATCATTTTTATGCTATGAAGCTCTGGGTGCAACTGTTCATAACTATTTGAAAGGATCCCAGTGAGTCTCCAACACACAAGCTCCAGGGAGGTGTCAGTGTACAAACATGGGCTACAGCTGGCTGCTGGAATAAGGTAAATGAAAGATTTCTTTAGATAGTGAAAAGCCAGCTTAACTCCAGAACCAGCTTAATTCACATCTAGGTGCTGCCAACTATTTGTTTCAGATGGCTGGTATTTCAATGTAATTCATTGCATCAGAAAGGTAGATTGAAAAGAACAGATAAGGAATGTAAATAAGATACTGAATGGGTTTTGCAGGACATTCACAAAGCCACTAATTGTTGTGTGAATACAGAACACTTTGCAAGAACTCCTAGGAGAGAAGCTGTAGTAACGACCAATTGAAAAATTCTGCAGCAGTCATTACTGCTCCCAAAAGAAGCCAGAAAGTCTATAAAACAATGTTTATTATCTAAAAGGATCTGCTGTCACATAAACCTTCTATAGCTGTTTTCTTTATGTTTTGGGTTGGTTTTGTGGTGGTTTTTTTTCAGCTTAACACACTCACTCATACCACTCAAACCACAAGATGTACTAATTACAGGGAAATATTGGTGTGTTGTTGATTTTGTTAGACAAGTTGCTTAAGAGTTTTACCTTTCAGCATTTATTGAAGTTGCACCTACATTGAGGTTGGCTTTTTTATTATGCATATTTTATGCATATTTTATTAGAGATTCCTGCAACCAAGAGGGTGATTTGAAACTGAGTGAAATTCTAGATCAATGGTTCAATCAGCTTTGTTCACACATGCACCTGTTCCACCCAAAGAGCACTTTTTATGCTATGAAGCAGCACATCTATTCAGTCTGTAAATATGCACATGTGATTGTGAATCCAGAGAGACACACATAAAGGACACATGTTTTGGAAGACAGCCTTTCCTGTGAACTGACACTAACTCACAACAAACAATCCAAGGGATACAGTTTCTTTGTACAGATGTTTATTACTAAGCATAAAGTTTCACACTCTTATTACCGTAACCTCTTTAACAAATATTTTGGGTTAAATATTTGCAAGAAAAGGGTCTGTAATTAGACATTTAGCACAAAATCAGTGGTAAAAAGGGGAAAAAAAGTTTCCTTTTCATGTTTCAGTGTGCAAAATTACTTCCCTTCAAATTACTGGGAAGAGTTTCAGGAGCTTCAATGGAGCTTTCAAGGCATTAAATTCCAAAAGATATTGTTTTGGTACCATTGCTACTTTTTCTGTTATCAGTATTGCTGAAAACATAAAACTTGAAGAATGGTGACCATAACAAAAATAATTTCAGAATCTGTCTCTGTGAGCCTTAAAATTAATCAGCTGGCTTTGCAAGGGGTAAAGAGTCCCAGAGATCCAGTAACTAGAAAAGATACAGAGAATGAAATCAAAGCTGAAAATAAAGTCATTAAAATGAAAGAAAAAATGAGAGGCACAAGGAGTCTTCAGATAAAGAGAAATTATGTACACAACAAGGATCTTATCTGACATAAACAGATGATAAATAGAAATCTGTTGCTTCACTATGTGCAGATACATTTTGTAGTCTTGCATTAGGGACAACTACACAGTGCAAATAAGGAAACAGGTAGAATAACAGGAAGAATGCAGAATGAGGCAGGATTTTCAGTTGTGTTTTTACACTAAAAGAGTTGAAAGAGGTTGCTGACCATAGCTATATTGTAGTGCATAGCTGTATTAATACATATTGTATTCTCTTTTGTGGCATTAAATTACAATAGGGTTAACCATATTTAGTAGAACCATGCTGAGTTAAACATCAGATAAAAAAATTTAAGTGCCTTGTGCAAGAAAGTCAAGCTTATATGCAGAAACAGAGATATTCAGAGCTACAAATGAATGGAGGACAGACAACAGAGAAAGTCTCATGGCTTCTCTCATCCCTTAAACACAAGAAGAACACAGGGCTCACTCGACCACTGCACATGTGAAAATAATCCCTCTGGGGTTTTTGTTTATTGTTTCTCTACAGGCCACTCCAACATTTTAAGGTAAGCACTGTCTGTGATTCTTACAAAAACAATGCTGAAATAGTCACTGGGTTGTGTGGAAAGAGTCTCATTTTCTAAGGTCTTGTTTTGGAAGGGCTACATATGAACTTCAGAAGATTCTGTAATGCTGGAAGGACCTAGTACCAAGCCACTATTTTCAAAGTAACTGAGCAGTAGCTTGATTTCAAGGTTTGTAAACAGGCATAAACAGGGTTTCACATCCTGAGAGGTGCCTTGGAATTTCACATTCCAAGGCAGGCTCAAGCAATGAAACCTGAGACGAGTTCCAACTAGAGGGAAACACCCTTATCTTAATTTCTCCACGTGTAAGAAAAAAAAAGCTTAAGAACAAATTGGAATACTCTTGGTGCAATGCAGTTCTATTGGTTTTGATTGAGGGACAATCAGGGAGATGGACACATAAACTGGCTCTGCCATATTTTACTTTCTCCATTAAACAAAAAGATTAGTTGGACAGACATGGGGAATTTGCTTCCTGTTGTAACATGTGTAAGCTATTCAAAGTACAGATTGTTACAGACCTCTCTGAGCCCTTTATTTTCATCTTATATTTGCAGGAACTCATTTACTTTAAGTCTAAAGCAGCAGGTGGATTTTCCAGAGCAGAAGCAATTTTCTGTACTCTGTGAGGCCTCCAAAACAACAGAGAACATGGTTCTTCTGACTGTCTCTATTAGACTCTGTTTATTCTCTTTCAGAAAGTGCCTTCTAATCTGTAAATAAGAAATGCAGCAAACATGCTAAAGATGCTAATTAACTATTGTGTTATGTGTTAATATTACGAAGCATTCATCCTTCCTTGTGATTGGAGATGGCAAATCTTCTGATCTTCCCTGTTTCTATAACGTATTAAACCATTAGAGTTATGTCGAGTTTCACGAAGAAGAAGAAAAAAAAAGACAGGAATGTGATGAAAATTACAGCTTATATCCATTTAAACTTAATGAGTCACTTGCCATCAATACATAAAGTGGCTCTGATATTTTGGGGGTGAGTAGGCTGTTATTAATCTTTCCCATTGCTTTTAATGCGTGATAGAGCACTAATGGGTATGCAGTAAACAGAAACAATTAAGTAAATTTGCTGGAAAATGTTTTGGAAGGTAACACCCTCCTCCACTTGACTATAACAGCCTTTCCACCATGATCAATTAAGCACTATTAATGTAACAAGATACTCAGGCAGAAATATATTTTTAACCTTGTTCTCTAAATGAAACAATTCTGGAGTCATCATCCCCCCTCTTTCACATTCAGACATTGTCAGATGTAAAGAGTGAAATTTGTTTAGCCTGAGTAAACAAGGGCCTAGGAATGGGAGAACAAGATACATATCCAAGGGCATTTGAAAGGTCGAGTAAAAAAGAGATGGAAACACTTTAGGGTGGTTCAAGGGAGTCCAGTTGTAACTAGAAAGAAATCTAAGTGAAAAAGTGAAAGTCCTTTTGCTTGAGAATTGAAATAATATTTAGCAAAGCATTAGGGATTGGTCAGTCGACATGAAACCAATCCAATATGTCTCTGAAAGATGTTACAAAGTTGGAACGAAGGAGCTTTTGCCTGTATTGTTTTCTTCTCCTTCCTTCTTTAATGTATTTTCTCTACTTTTCCTTCTTTCCTTGTTTACTCCTCATTCTTCTTGTTATAGGCACTGTTCTTTTCTTTCTCAACATCTGCTTCTTCAGAATTCAGATAATGTTGGAAATGTTGCTTGTTCACTGGCTTTGGAACAGTGTTCTTCAGCCTATCTCTCTTTTAAAGGAAGAATTTTGAGAGGAGAGGTTTGAAGAAGTAAATTTGAGCTAATTATCTCTGCTAAAAGGACATGCTAGGCTATGGGCCTTTTAATGGAACGATCATTACGGTTAGAAGAGTATTACTAGGGTTCAGTTCAAGTAATGAAATAAAATAAAAAAAATTTGGCTGACTACCAGAAAAACCTTTATGACAGAGATATGTTCTACCTTGTTCAATTGTCATCCCAAGGGCAGAGATGGAATCTTTAACTGTTTAGAAATTATGAGAACAATGCACTGGTGAATATTCATTGCCAGAAGGAAGTTTTCGTACTGAAGTCCTTCCTTCTTTTCATCTGTGAGTCTATAGAAATCACCACATACAGAGTGAGTTTTTTAAAAAGCTTATGAAAGAAAGAAAAAGAGAAAGAAAGAAAGAAAGAAAGAGAGAAAGAGAGAAAGAAAGGAAAAGAGAAAGAAAGGAAGAGAGAAAGAAAGAAGGAAAGAAAGAAAAAAGGAAAGAAAGAAAGAAAGAAAAAGAAAGAAAGAAGCAGAAGAGGGAGAGGGTGAGAAAAAAAGAGAATTAGGGTGAGAGAAAGAGGGAGACAGAGGAATAATGGAAGAGAGTAACAAAGGAAAAAATTAAGATGGAAGAGTAAGAAAGAGAGAGAAGCTTGACAGATCTAGACTTGACTCAACATTTTGACAGAATTTGTCTTGAAAAGTGGAAGGAGTTCCTCAAATTATCATCCTGACTAACATGATTTAAACTTCTATAACCTTAGCAAGATTATCAACGCTAATTATATTTAATTTTCTTTTTTTTTTTTTTTGAATGCAGGAAGTTTCTAAGGTTCTTTTCTTCCATCAGCAGCTGCCTTGATTCTATGAACACTGAAATGTCTATGTGTAATGTTTTGTACGTTGCATCTCAAAAAATTTCTTCAGACTATAATCACAAGAGTCTTCATTTTTTCAAGTGCTCAATGGCTCAGCACTAGAATGAGCTATTATACATGTTTAGTCTTTTGAGTATTCCTTTTTCCCACAAGTAGTTTCTGATGTGGAACTGTTCTTTTTCTCTCTTCTTCTTTATACAAAACTTTAACTAAACTTTCCTAGAAACTTTCCATGCCATATTCTGACACAAAATTTCCAGTTCCTACTTCATCTTCCTTCACATAGGTTTGTAGATTCAAATACATTCCATCTGTTGGGACTTTTTAAATTCTAAATTTAAGAGTTAATTTGTTTGTTACTAAGCAGTTCTGAAACAATACTCAAAGAACTGGTTTTGTGACCTTCTTTTTTTGCTATTAGTGCTTTCTCCCAGCTTTATTACTGATTTTAGCTTCTATACCTCCTGATTGGGATGGCCAGATATCCAAGCCTGCAATAGTTGAGATATGAAAGTTTGCACTGTGCTGTAATGTACTTTTCATAATGACTAAAGATTCTATTTTCTGCTTACCTGAAGTTCACTATTTCCAAACTTATGTTAGAAACTGATTTAAAAAATAAAGTGATAAAAGGAGAAAAACGGTTAAATTAATACTTTTCCCATGTCCTGATGATGTGTTTAACAGTTCCAACATACCTAACATTAAATTTTTGTCAACAAATCACAAAAAGGACAATTGGTACACAGAAATCAATTTACCTTGCAGCTCTCCACAACACTTCCTTATAATTTGTTTTGTCTATAAAAGAATTTACTTTTAAACCTAATTTTGTTCCTCCGGGAGAGTACAGAAGAAGAAAAAAACTACATATTTTTCTTTCTTTGCAAGAGACAAACAGGCAACAGGACAAGTAGCAATAAAGATAAAGAAACTGGGTAGAAAATGAACATCTGTGTCTTCAGTAAATGAAAAATTAGCATGGAGCCACACACTTTCTCCTTCACTGATTGTTCACTGTTTTGTTCCCATTGGGATACAATTTATTTGAAGGAAATGAGAAATTCTTGCCTTGGTTTGTTATAGGAACATAAGGGCCAGAGTTATGGCCTTCAAGGTCTTCTCTTGTCCACAGTTCTTAATCTAAAAATATCAAATATCAGAGGCTTCAGACAAACATATCTGAAAAGCTGTAATAAGCTAAAGAGAGGCAGCCTTCCCACATGGAATCTTACTTCCTACTCACCCCACAGTTGCATGCTGGTCAGTTTTATTCATGTTACTTCTTTAATATCTTTCATTATCTGTGTGTTCATAGATATATACATAATCAAATGTATTTTTACTATGCATTGCATATTATATATTATGTGTTATATATAGAATTACAAACTATATATGTCATGTATTAACATGTTTATTATTTTTTTACAAGATATATCATTACATAAATAAAGGCCTTATTTAAATAAAAGTTGAAACTTGCTGAGCACATGGATGCAAAGACATATCCTGGGAACGAGCTATGCAGACTAAATATTCGCTATGTACACCCTTTTAATGAATTTCAGTGTGCTACCTTTGATAGGCGTGAAGTCAGACGTGTGATGCACATCCGTATAATCTCTCATCTTAAAATGACAGCACCATGTGGATGCAGAGCCTTCTTCTTCTGTCATTTCCCCGATCCCTCTTCTTTTTTTGTGTAGGACTGAGATTAGGAGGGGAGGAAGCATGGACTTAAGATCTGAGGATCATTAAGTGGAGATGGTCTTCCATTCAAACAAAAATGTCTAGCAGAATAAGCTTTCTTGTGATGAGAACCACCAAGTTGTCAGGAAAATGATTGCCCTGGTGACAGCATCACTTGGGAGGCATCTCTGGTCACCTGGAAGAAGACAAATTGGTTGGGTAACTATGGCAAAGGCCATAATAAAGCAGGGGCCTGACCATTCCTTCCTTGCAGGTCATGCTGGAAGGGAAGGGAGATGTGGAAGTGACTTTGCTTATTGCAGGGGAAAGCTGGGAATTCTAAATTAATAAAAACAACTGTGTTGACTTGAGAGACATCAAGGTAGTGCAGGGCAGTGTGTGGATTAAACTCTGCCTATGGCAAAAATGTCTTGGGATATGTGTGCAAAAACCAGCTTTTCTCCCTACTGCTGTCTTGAGAACCATACCAGCACTAGAAGTCTTTTAGTCTTGGTCATGTGAAGTGCAAAGTACAGTGAGATCCTGAAAGCACTGAGCTGTGGATCCCTCTCCTCTGTAGGGAAGGAGGGTGAGATGTTTGGAGTCCCAAATATTCAACAAAGAGGGCTTTATTAAATATTGCTCCTAAACATAACCAGAGAACAGGATAGCAACCTGTTGAAAGACTGTTCAGTTGTCTTTAGGTCTCTATATATTTAGTTATGAAGTAAAATTTATTTATAAGCATTTTCACCCTTTAAAACAATGTATGTTTTCCGTAACTTCATCCATCTGAAATGTGTCTGTCTACTCTAGATCAGCTTTGGGATAGGATGACTGAGTTTCCAGAATTATCTAATTTTCTTCATTATCTGTGGAGACAGCACAATCAATTTTTTATTGGGTGGCAAAAGCTATGTGGTATGAATTCCAGCCTTCTGAGATTCACCACTTAAAAATTCATCCCTAGATATTGCCACTTGAATAATATTAAAGTAAACATTGAGGATATCCTAGATCTAGCTCTTACAGCAACCTCTAATTCTATTGATAAAATCATCTTTCCCATGAAGTGTGAATAGTTAAAGCTCTCCCCTAAGCCTTTTGTTTTTCTGAACGTTTAGATGCTATTCAATATTTATAGCTACATTTCCAGTTGCACTTGTAAACACCAGAAGGTGGGAAGATTTGAAGCCTAAATACAGGTTGCTGAGCCTGGTCAGATGTTATATTTCAGATGCCAATAAGGACATTTGCATATAAACTGTACTATCAATATCTCATTTCAGTAGGCTAAAAAGCTTGCTGTAATGGGTGCTTTATTGTTTCTTGCCCATTTTATAGACTACATTTGCACTTAAAGATCTCAAGCAGGACAGAATGGGAAACTCCCAAATCCTGTGAGAAACAGAACGCTGAACATTATAACTGCTGCTAAAAATAATAGTAATAAAAAGGAGGATGTGTTTCCCCCCCCTTTCCATTCCCACAGGAAATCTGCTCGAGAAAATTGAAAACTATTTTCTCTTCTTTTATTTTGTTAACATCCAGATGTTACCTGAAAATGCTTTAATAAGAGTTTTTGTAGTAACTGTTGTGAATATTCCACTTCTTTCTAGATCAAAATTTTAGGTCAGCTGGCACCTTCCAGCACACAAGATGGCATCCCATTCTTGTAACATTTGTACTGTGGCAATAACTCTTAGTAAACGCAAGGTGCGACTCTTCTGAGTTTTGAACTGTAACATAGACTGAGACATGAGCTCCCCAAATGTACTGAGGTGGGATATGTGAAACAAAACTATTTAACAAAAATTTTAGAGGTTTAAGTAAAAAATATTTTAAGAGTTGAGCTACTGAAAAATAAAGATTCTGCAGGAAGTTCTTACTTTTCAAAGCAATGTGGGCACAGTCAGAGGAGACATGAAGGAACCATTTTCTGCCAAAGAAAAAGAGTGATTTTCTTTCATTAGAATAATACCTCATGGTGAAATTACTGACCACAGGAAAAGGGAGAATGGAAAGAAGAGGTTACCCTCGTAAGCATTTCAATCCCAGGAACCAACATCAAAGAACTATCTATCATATTTCACCCTTTTACTCACATTATCAGAGCAAACACATCTCCTGGAGTGTTTGAAATAATAGTTCTCTTCCACATTTTGTTGCTCAATCCCTGATCACAAGTTAGCAAAATCCTCCAGGGAGCAGAGAAGACTTCAGCCATTATGCAATTACTAAATACTCTGGCACCTTTCCAATTACTTCTTTTGTCTAACTTCAGTGATCTTTGTGATGATGTTCCTGTCTCTTCCTCTAAGACTAGTTCTATGATCTTATTTTCTTCTCCTGATATGTTGACAGACCCTTTTGTCTGAATTTAGTCTGATCCAGAATATTTTTAAGTGATGAGTAAAACTTCTTTTAACTTCAGGAACTTTTGAATCAGATAGCAAGATTTGGGCTGATTCTTGCTGCACCTCCTACCCTTATTGAACATCAACAAAATGAAATTATACTTCTTTGAACTACTCCTTTCCCTAGCATATCAGTTCTATTCCCTAGATATATTCTATTCCCTAGAATAATCAGTGCTTCCCTAAGACATGTATATTTCAGACAAGATTTAGACAAAAAAAATATTTTAGAAGACTAAAAATTACAGTTTTTCTTCTCCACCCTGATTGCAAATATTTTGATGATTCTTTCAGATTGGCCAGTATTAAACTTTTCAGGTTTTGTCTGTTCTGTTTAAAGAAGGGAAGGGACAAATCCAGTACAGCTTAAAAACTATCTGAGCCCTCCAGCAAGTGTCAGCATTATCCAAGATAAACTCACATCAGAACAGACGCCTTAATTTACAACTAGGTTTTATATTCCACAAATAATTTATTAAGATACAGAACATTCATCCATCGGGATTTAGAAATAAGCTCATATCCTGTACAGATTGCACATTTCAGATTCAAATTGGAAACAAAGGAGTCACCAAATATTATTAACACAGCTGCAGTGTTGTAATGGATGCTGAGGGTGGCTTCCAGCTGAGACAGTATCAGCGTGGTGCTTACTGGCACAACCACAAGAAGGGTCCCATTTGGCAGGCCTTGAAGAGCCCTTTGGAAAGACAGGGATCTGTGCTAAATGTTTTTCTTTAGCAAAGCACAGAAGCCCGGCCATGGATGCATGCAAGTGTTTCTGTGTTTTGGATAAAGCTCCTTTTTCACTGATGTTTGCTTGTCCCATTGACTGAAAAAGAAAGTTATGGGGCAGAGAATTCTCCTATTTCAGTGGATTGGCTTCGGTGTCTAAATGTCAAGTTGACAAATGAAATACAACATAAAATAAAACATTAAATTAGAACTGTCAAATCCATTATAACTATATCTTACAGGTACTGTTGCTACCATGTTTTTGTACTACTTGCTTCCTGTGCAGGAATATAGTCCATTTTAACTTGGCACAGTCCATGCTTATGGATAATTGCTCCTTTTGGAAAATTGACACTAGTATTTTTCAGGAAACAGCTGTAGCAAAGGTAGTCTATAAACTCTGCGGGTAAGATCTTGCAGATTTGTAACACGTCTTTCTGGAATAGTTACTGATCAAAGACTGAGTCTGAGATGGCTGCTAGGCTCCTCTTAAAGGCAAAACTTGTTATTTATCAGTAAGTCTGAGCAATTCAGTTGGTGGTTGGCTGAAAAGCTTCCAAAGTGGTAGAATTAGCCTCACTTGATGTGACTACTGCCTCTGGTTTCATATATAAAAATAAATACTTCTGTTCTAAACATGGGCTTGTTTGTTTCAAGGAAGTCTGGCTAGCATAAAAACCAGCACAGTACTTCCTCAGGACTAGCTCCACTAACTACTGTGGAAACATCAGAATTGCCCTCTCTTTCCTACATTGTCTTCCATAGGAAACAAGTTTATCACTTTTAAAAATCTTCTGTATCTCATTCAAAGAGTTCAACCTAGTCTGAATGAGTAGCCAAAAAACTTAAGGAGAAAGACTGTGTTTATTGTCTTGTCTCTTAGGATAATCTGCTTGATGGTTGTGTCAGAAACAGGATTTTCAGAGTCTAGATGCAGACAATTAAAAAAAAAAAAAAGGAAACAAAAAAGTATAATGGAAAAAATTAAGGATGCCAAGTTTTTTGACATCTAAATGCAATATAGTTTCTAGAGTAAACCTGTAACAGTAAGCATACTTAGGTGTATAATTAATAAAAGATTAATCCCTCTCTGTCTCAAAATCAAAATAGAAAATCCAACGGAGAGGAGAGGGTCAGAAAGGAGAAGGTCAGAGAGGAGAGGAGAGGAATAAGTTTTTCTCAGTCACAAGTTTGAGAGAACGCTTTGTTATTTATTCTCTATTTGTTTTACAGTAGAAATAACTGTCCAAGGAGTGCCACAATCCCAAATTCTTAAGCATCAAAAAAGCATTTATTGAGGCAGTCCAAAAAATTTCTCAGGGTAATGACAGTGAGGGAAATATAGTTTATTTTCAAGTAGGAAACTAAAGGTTAGACAACAAAATGCTTCTTTTGTGAAGTCACATGGGAGGGTTCTCCTTATGGCATGGGATTAGGGAAGTTCTATATCCCATAGTGTCAGCCTCACCATACTACTGTCCTTCCTCAAAAGTCAGCATTGTTCACACAGATTTTACAGAAACCAGTAATTTTTATCTACCAAATATTTCATTCACACTCTTCCCTGAGCTTGTGCAGTACAAGGGTTTGCATGCACATTTGGTCTGCAGACACTTAACATAAAATGTGTTTTAGTAAGCCAACAGTAGGATTCATAATTTTACTTCTATAATAAGGCATTTTCTGCACATAGTTGAACAAAGACCTGCAGCGTTAAGCATAACTTACATTGTTCCCCTTTGTTCATGTACTTATTTGCTTATGATTCATTTAATATTATGTTAAAAAACCAACAGCCTCCCCAAAAAAACCCATGGAAGAATTCAAGTATAAATTTTAAAAAATATACACATATGTGCTGCTTTCTCATCTCCTAGCTGAACTTTGAACTACAATGTTCTTCAAATGGTAATAAGTAAAAGCAGAAAATAATTCCATACAAGTCCATACATTTATTAACAATCAAATTCCGCTACAGAAATGGATTACTCTATCATCCCAAAAGGAAAAAGTAATTCTACAATCAGTCAGCTGCTAAACAAAGATCTTACCTTGTTCTTCAATTCAAAGGGATTAACATGTTATGTATCTTTTTTTCATACATGGTACCGAACAAGAATTCTTCACTATTTTAAAAGAGAAAATAGAGTATTCCCTCTACTAAGAGTGTCTAAATCTCAATGTCATAAAAGAAAAAAAAATATATACTCTATACACTTTGAAATTAACAATAAAGTATATCACCTGAATTTTGAAAAAGTGTTTAAAAAGATTTTTTTTTTTTAACCTTAAGATTATAGGTGATGTACCAAACTATTTAGAGGTAACTGGAACAAACAGTGAGCCATTTTATCCAGTGTTTCACAAATATCAGAGATAGCAAGAGCAGTGCTCAGGCAGGGTCTGTACAAAGGAATAACTGCAGACCAAATATGGCTTTATATTTGAGTTCATATTCCAACATTTTCAGTTGTTCAGTGTCTATTAGACATTCCATCTGTGTGTGAGCAAGGAAACATATGGATCTCCTACTCCTACCACCTGTGGGACTTCCACTGTAATATTACAGCAGTTCATAACCTCAGTTTTGAAAGTACCTCAGCAGATCTTGAAAGTGATAGTTTTGTAGACTAGGTGACATCCAACTCAAGTTCTTGGAAAGGAGAAAAGTTCTTATGAAGTTCTGAGATCATATCCTTCCATTAGCCCAAAACTGGACACTTGTGAAGGCTTGTTCTACTTTGTAGCTGTTGAGACCTCCTCAGCTGAGAATCCAGAGCAAATCTCCAGACCATTATGTACAGGTGTAGGTGTTGTATAGGATGCTTCCAAAACTAATCTATTTGCCATTAGCAACTCTTTAACAAAATTATTGCCAGAAAGCAACTTCTTTTACTCTGTAGGAACATCCCGTTAATTAGTTACTCCTTTTAGTTGTCTTTCCCTAACAAATCAGGCACTGAAAATAAGTAGATCCTCCATTAAACCGTGGAGATGAATATTAAAATGTGAGTACCAAGGAGTTCCAAACATCTCAAAGGCAAACAAAGTAGGGAAAGACAGTGAAGGGTATGGGGTGGGAAGGAGATTAGGAAGATGCAATACTGCAAGTGTCTATTGATGTTATAAGACTTACTAGGTGCTTTGTTTCTCATGAATGTGAAATTATGTCCTCTGCTACAAGCACAGGCATGTCCTTAGTAAGGAGACCCATCGGTGAATTGTAAATGATTAAATATGACCTAGAAAATGTACAGAGCTCAAAACAGAGAGCAAATACAGTTAATGACAATACGGGCATTTCAGATTCAGTTCCTTATTATGACCTCAGGCTATGTTTGGAGGGGCTAATGTAGGCACTTGCTTTGGTCTTCGTAAAGTTTAAGAAAGCAAGAACTGCTCCTGATAGCACACCCAGATCACACCTTGATGGTTTATTTCAGAAGCCTAATTTAGATTTCTCAACATGGATTCCTGGAACCACAGAGTGCTTCTGAGGGTTTAAACTAGAGGCACGGGCCCTTTGTACCATGAAGAAAGCAAGTTTAGTGCCTCTGAAGAGTAATTCATAGCGTACTAGTGAAATGTCTGCCTTATCATCTAGGTAGGAATCTAAGCATTCCTGTTTGTTGACTGAGTTTTCCTAATCTGAGTTACCATAATTATTGCAAGGCGTAGCATAGGATCAGAGACAGTGAAAGACATTGGTAGTTTGCAGTTTCACTGTAATACCTTCAGGATTCAGATCAGTTGCAATTGTTCAGGCAAATATGAAGTGGTTATGACTTACACTGCAATAGCCTAGTGTTTGTGGCTTATCCTAAAATATGAAGTACCTCAATTCCTGACAGAGAGAAGGGAGAATCATAAATGATCTCCTATTTCTCAGGAAAATACTTTTAACATAGGTAAGGCTGGGTAGAAGCAGTGCTCTTAACTTCTCAAAGAGATGGATAGGGTTTTGCATGTCTAAAACAAAGTGCAGCATAATTACACTGAGTGCTGTAAATATGTGGAATCAAACAGTAGTTTTTTATGTTGTCTTGCAGTGGGAACTGTCAACCATCCTGTCCTTAACATATCCTTTCACACACATTCATTTCCCTTTCTAGAAGACTCAAAAACAGGAGATAGGAAGTAGGTTGGGCAGGAAAATAATCAGTGCTTCCAGAATCAATTCCTTTGAGTAATGGAGATTCTCCTATGGGTGTGCTCAGATTGTAGAGGATAAGTTATAAGGGGTCTTCTGGGCTATCAATACAGTGCTAGTTAGCACCAGTTATCTCGTGTTGTGTGCAGGCTTGTTTGTATCTACAATTCTGAAAGAATGTTAAGTATATCATCACAGATATTCAGGACGGAAGAAAATGTTTTACTCAAAAGTTTCCTTAGGAAGCTGTCTTTAAAAAGAAAAGAACTTTCTGATGGCTTGTGGATCTGACTATATTTTTAATTCGCAGAAAACTAACATATTCTAACTCAAACTGTGACTATCCAGAGTTCAAAACCAGCCTGCTGATTAGGACACTCCCTGTTCTAGCTATAGAACAAAAAACATGAAAGAAAAAATGCATGGTGGTTGTGTGAAGGGGTGTGTATGAAGGCAAAATATCCCAGTGCAGAGTCTGATTTTGTGAAAATCCATTTTCTCTCTTTTCTCTCTGTTTTTATTCTTGTTGTGGTTTTTTTTTATATTGTTTTGTTTGGTTGGTTGTTTTTTTGTGTTTTTTTTTTTTAAGGGAAACTGCTATCGTCTTTGTGAAATGCGGTTAGCAGCTCTGTTTACTTCAAAAGTAATCACTTCTTGATTCAAACTGCTTCACCAGTAAATAGAATATCTTAGGACATTAATTATATGGGAGAGAAATCTGTGTGAAGGAGCTGTTACAATTCATTACTGTACAAGAACTATTCAGAGAAGAGAGAAAATGTAAGGATAGAGATAATTGTTATTGCCTCAGCTTCTTATGGTATTGGGATAGATGGATTGGAAATGGGTTATCTTTCTGCCTTGTAATAAAGTGGGTACATACACAGAGCACAAAGAGGAAAGTTAAAGCGTAGCCAAAGAGCATTACATCAGCAGAGCTGCAGACTGTCTGCTGGGAGCTGGGGAGAGCAAAGCAATTGCAGGTGTGATACTGTGCTAGGGGATTAACCTCTTAGCAGCTGGTTTTCTCCAAAAGCAAGAAAATAAATTACAAAATGTAACAGCTAGAGAATACAGTTAAAGGGAGCTATTCTGAATTTCAGGTGACTATTCTGCTGCTTTTATTTCATTTGTTATGACATGCTCTCTCTATCTGTTTATTCCTGCGCCCAAGTATAAGGAATGGGATATTGCTTCCCCTTCCACAAGTAGGCTGAATTAATATGTGCCTGTGACTTCATTTTTTCAGTATTCAACACTGAAAGTTCATCATTCATTACCCTATGTAAACCTTTAAACTAGAAGGTTTCAACTATCACCCAAACTCTGCTATTTAGCCACTACTACTGGACAGGTTGAATAGTAAAGTAAAAGTACTGTTCATATAGAATTTAGTCATGTAATGCTTGTGGTTCATATCAGTGCGTATGTGTGTGGAAAAGTAAGAATAGAGTTCATGTTTGATACAGTTTTTAATATATTTGTATCAATGTTTTTGATAGAAAATACTAAGGGTTGCAAGAAGAAAGTTCAACTTGTTCCTCCTCCTCTTCCCCAATCCGAAACAAAATTCAGTTGAGAATTGCTAGAGGGGAATGGGAACTGCAGCTTAAAATAAGTTTTTCCATTCCAAAATGGAAAATTTCACCTTTTCTCTTTCCTTTACCATTCTGGGGGGGGGGGAATCTAAATGAAACCAAAAGAAAACATGTATTAAACCAATTCTCTTTCATCACAGAATAGATATTATTTATCAAAACACTGACAGCTATGCCAGTATATCCTGTGGCTGCATATGCACATCCACGAGTGCTGTCTCACCTATTTTGGACTGTAGAAATTCAGTTTAGGATTGTGAAAATATTTACAAATGTCTCTTTAAATGATAAATGTACTTCCCCATTCAATGTCTTGTACCTTATTCTGATTAATTTGCAGATCAGGATGAAGTATACTTCAATTACTGTGCTCAGTAGGGCTTTTTTTTTTTGTTTGTTTGCTTATTATGATAATAATATTAAAAAAATGGTGCTCCACATTGTAGAATTCTCATTTGCAAACCCATTCATATTTAAAGAACAATGTTTCATTCCAAAGCTGATCAATGATTTTCACTTGGGTCCTACCCTCCCATTTAGGCCAATATTTAGAACATGTTTCCACAGTGAAGTATTCCCAGTAGAAAACTTGCAAGTCTAGAAGTGTGCAATTTATTTCAGTTTAACTAGGCCATAACAATGCCCTCAAGTGGATACATATCTGTAATCTCTAGCTGTTCATCAGAGCACTGTGTTTTCAAACTGAGAGCTGAGTTCTCTTAGTTGTGTAGTGCGGGAGAGCAGGAACACATCCAAAATTTTGTTCTATGGCCATGAAACATATCGTGTTCTCACTGCGGTGTGCGCTGAAACAATTCAGCGACTGGATGAAATAATTCAGATGGGTTTGCAGACTTCTGGGGAGGAACAGGACAGTGGGCATGAATCCAGTGTGTCCTGCAAGATCAAGGCTGGAAAAAGGCTCCTCTCATCCAAGAATGATGACAGACACTGGTGTTTCAAAGCTGACTGGTGGTAAGAGATGGTGACGTCTCATGATTAAACCTCTATTACATGTAAATAGTCAAGGAGAGTATCAGATTGGTTTTAGAAGCACCTGTGCTTCCTCATAGTGCAAATCTTTCCAGTATTCTGGGCAACACAAACAAGGTGCTAAAGGGTTTGCTGGGAGTTTTTGTGCTGAGTTCAAAGTCACAGTGTTTAGGGAATGATGTGTCAGGAGCGACTCAGATGCCAACTAGCTCCTGTCCCATGAATTTCTCTTGACTAAAATTCATTATTTTTTCTTTATGTAGAAACTGACATAGATTGTTTGGCATTTTCAGTTTCTCTCTGACATTTACAACTGTGTTGTTGCCCTACGATTTTGAGTGAAATCTACCCAGCTTTGCCTGTTGTGAACCATACTCATAACTTAGTCTCTGGACTCTTTTTTCCAGATATTGAGTTCATTATACTTACATTGTCCACTTTTCCCTCTGTATTTTATAATCCTATTTTCTCTTGGCAGTAAAATGGGCTGCCTAAAACTTTTTTCCCATTTTCGTAGCTCACTTTGACCTAAATTTTCACATTCTTAAACACTTCTTTTCTTCCCCATGACTTCTACAAATTGCCTAGTAGAAACCTTTGGGTATTTTTCTTTTCCCAGTGAGCATCTATCAATCTTATTCTCATCTCTTCAGACTAACTGAAGTTAATGCAAAATTTCTCAGACTTTTCATAGAGGCTTAATGATTTGCCAGGGTAACCAGTATATGATCATATGACTGTCCTGAAAATGCCCCAGTGCTTTGCAACCTCCTGCAGTGCTGAATTGCCAAGGTACATCCCCACATTTCAGAGATTTCAAAGAAAGTTAATGGTTGATGGCAACACAGCAGGAATGGAAAAGGAACTGTGATCCTTTCTATAAATACTGAAGCAAAGACACAGACAAACAATTGAAGCAGTAGCAGCGCTGGAAACAAAAAGGTTCTTTAACGGATCCTGAGTCATCCATTATTTCTGCATGTTTTATATCATGGCCCCCTGCACCCCACGTATCAAGAGCAAGATGACCCCATCACAGAGATGGAAAGGAGAGTTTAAGGGCCATTGAGCACTGTGATTTTTCTCACTGTATCACAATTACCGAAAACCGGCGTTAAATAACGTGAAGTTGGTTTGCTGAGAAAATTCACAGTATTCTGTGTGCTAGCCACATTTCTTGCTGTCATTCTCTTTTGGTGCTTGTGGTTTAGCCCCCTCTTTGGCCTGTGGCACCCAACTGTGTAAAGCAAGGGCCAGATTTACAGACTGAAGGTTCCTGCCGTGTACCAATGTACTTTATTCTCTTTCACATTGCACTAGACATGGGCCCAAAGCAACTCCAGAGATACGAGCCTCCTTGAATGCCTGGGAACTTAATATCCAGAACCAAATATGAACTTCATGGTTGACTGACCATGCATTGAATTAAGCCTCTGTATCTAAATGTGATAGATGCTATCTTGGCCAAGACACTGACGTCTGAACCAGGAACTTCCAGTTCCAAATAAAAGCAAAAGATGTTGCAGCTTAAGCAAAAAAAAAAAATGCTTTTTTACTCTATATTTTGTCTTGTAACACACAGCTGGGTGGCAGATACCTCCAAAATTAAATGGTGGAAAGCTCAGGTTTATCTATTTTGATCTTCATTTCACAAGCATTTTCACTTGTTTATCATCTAAAAATCATATGAGACTGTACAGCAGATAATACTACGGAACTTCTCACTTCAGAAAATTACTGTTAGGAGTCTTAACTATGGCTGGATGTGACAGAATACTGCCCAGTTCTCTCCTTACAGTGGTCAGGCAATCGAATAAATCTTTTTTAGGTGGCCACTATGCAAAATAGGATTTTTAAATTCCTAAACTTTACTATATTCTGAAAGAAAAGCCTAGAAATACTGCATCAGTGGCAGAGAAACAACAAGAGAAGCAAAACTAATTTGTGAGATGCAGATAGATTTATAAGAACAGAAAATAGTATTATCATGATGTAGTTTAACCAATGAATTTCATTCATTAGCTTGTACAACAAAACACTTATGTCATGGATGAATTACAACATGGCCTTCATATGGTGGGGGGAAATGAAATCTTGATGAAATGATATTAGGTAACTGTGAATTCATCATGACTCAAAGTTATTCTAGTTTTTCTGTTACAGATGGCTTTTTACCAGGAAGGTCTTCCAGCCCCTAAAACTTTCATGCAATGATTTCCAGCTTACAGCAGTCTCTGTGAGAATTTTCCCATATATGTATTGACTACAATCAAATCATCTTTTAGCCTTCTCTTTAATAAGCTACATAGTCAGAGCTGCCTATGAGCCATGTTTAGAAGGCATGACTTATCCTTTTAGTCCTTTTTCTGAACCCCTTCCAATTTTCTTTCCATCTATATAGCAGGAACAATAACGTTTTCCATATCTCATAAGATCAGGCCCTATTATTTCCTCCTAATTACTAATCTCCAGGATTATGTTCAAACAGAAACATGAAAAGTATATTGTTATTGACAAGCATTTAAAAAAAAGAAAAAAAAAGTGAACGTCCCATTTGTTAGATTTAATTCTGTCAGCTATTTATTTTCCCTCTTAGAAAAACCTGGAATAGGCAAGAAGGAAGAAGCTGTAACGATGGCACTGGTGGTGAAAAACTTTTGTCAGTGCCCTCTGGATGACAACCAAATGTGCCCCGACAAGCATTGCTATCTGGGCAGTTAAACTGATACGTCTCCTCCCATTCCAGTGCCATTTGTTGTGACTCAGTAGGCACTTTGGGGACTCTTTACAGCTAGCATGCAGGTGTAGGACATTACACGAATGAAGTGAGGACAGTTTGCGTGATGATCACAGCTGCAACAGTGACAGTCATTGACCCTGGCTGTTGAGAGTTATTTGCTTTGCATTAATCGGTAAAGCACTTCGGCTATTTATTTTTCTCCACTTTGCAATCCAAAGACATTAACACCAGCTTCGGAATGATTGCCAGAATAGGCCATTTCACTTGTCTTTTCCACCTTCTCGCTGGGATATTATTCTAAGTTAAATATATCTTTTGCTGTGAGCCGCATGGAAGTGTCAGTGTCACAGCTCTACTGCAGGAGTGGGCTAGCAACCAGCTGCAATTTGAAAGCTGCCGATGACACAGCCTTCTGCCAGCACAGCTCTGTCAGTGAAGGAGAGTCAGAGACGTTGTTTTACCGAGAAAGGGGTAAAAGAAGGGAAATACACTTTTAACAGTATAAAGCATTTCACCCCTGGGGCTTCACCTTCTTACATTGCTGCAAAGACCAGTTTTGGGAGCAGGGCTGTATCTGGACTTGGACAGTCAAACACTATGCAAGGAAAATACCCCAGATGAAGCACAGTTAAAAGGTAAAAAACTGAAATAGGGGATTTTGTTCCTTGTCAAGGTTGCTCAATTCCTGTGATGAAGCTGACAGTGACTAATTAGTAGCTAGGAAAGGCCAGTATTTTACAAAAGTGCAATCATGTTAAAGGTGTGTCTGGGCTAATGTGCAGGGCAGTAAATATGTTGGACCCCGAACAATTTTTCATAGACTCGCAGAAAGGTTTTTGTTGAAAGGGACATTAAAGATCATCTAGTTCCAACCCCACCCTGCCAGGGTGACACCTTCCACTAAACCAGGTTGCTCAGAACTCCATCCGGTCTGGCCTTGAACTCTTCCAAGGATGGGGCATCCACAACTTCTCTGGGCACCCTGTTCCAGTGTCTCACTGCTCTTCCTTTATCTTGATTTATTTCTGTTCTTAAGAGCTCCAGTTTAACTTTAGGTATCTAAACAAGATTATGGCGAAAACCAGTAAAATTCCCATCCCACCAAAAAAATACATCCCTCTCAAAAAAAGAAAAAAACCCCACACCAAAAAATCCCGTCTAAAGTTTTTTTGTTACTGATACAACGTTTAAGGTATATTTTTTTTCATGAGCATCAAAGTCAAGTTAATCTTGGCTACTAGTCCATTTTTTAGAGACAACTAATAAGTAGCAGAACTTAATACACACACATCTTTATATATATTTATATATGTATCACATATTTATATATATATCTATTTATACAGAGCTAATTTCTTCATAGAATTCAAACTATTCTGCATAGCTGGGAAAATTTTTTATCAACGTGAAAATGAATAAAAAAAACCCAGTGGAAATGTGAAATTGTTTGAATGAGTTTACACAGCTAGTGAAAGAAAAGTGTTTCCAGCTTGCACGATGTTTGACTGACCACGTTCAGATATAGCCCTACTCATGAAATTGGTCCTTGACGCAATGTAAGAGGATGAAGCCTCAGGTGTGAAATGCTTCATATTGGTAAAAATGTTCTTCCCTTTCTGTTCAAGTGAGAACAGGCCATGGTTTTTCTAGAGCAAATATCTTCTTTGGCTGGAAGATATCACCAGTATCTTAAATCAGCTTTTTTCTATCTATCTGTCTATCTGCCTATCTATCTTTGTGAAATTTTGTCAAACTCAGGATAAAATTTCTGGCCAGAAACAACAATATGAGAAAGATAAAGGGAACACATCCATTTGCAATTGCACAATTTGAAAACGGTCTCCTAAACTAATGAATTCCCAGAATCAATTTTCTCCTCTGCATGTCATTCTCTTTCTTTTCTTCCCTACCTTTTTTTCAACAAAAACAAACAAAGAAACAAAGCAAAAAAAACAAACACAAAAAACAAAACAAAACAACAACAACAAAAAAACAACCCAAAAACCTCAACAAAGGGGAAAAAGGGGAAAAAAAAATGAAAAAAAAAAGAAAAAAGAAAAAAAACCTAAACACATAAAGGGTCTTCTCAAAAGTAGAAATTAAAGAAAAAGTTCCTAAAATTTTCTTCTCCTTTGATGAAATACTGGTCTTGTTTTCTAGACAGAGTCACACAGAACTGCAGTTGTGTTAATAGGGAACAGGAGAAAAAGATCCTGGTACACAAGGAACCCTTCCCGAGTGCATCATCTAGATCTCCAGATTTTTAATTATCGGCAAAGAAGGAGTACAAAGCACAATTCTGCTAAAATCTCATGCAAATCTTCTAAAAATCTTGGAAAAGCAATAATAAATTGCTGGCACTGCCATAGTTTCATGCACACAGTGTTTTCTGCTGAACTGATGTAATAAGAGCAAGAAATGAACTTCACAGGAATGGTATTTCATATCTGCTCTTTTGTATCTTGCAATATCCTTTCTGATCAAGTGCCCTATCTCTGGAGCAAGTATTGATTTTCACAGCTGAAATACAATGTCTCAGCATGCTAACCCCCATTCACACACACTTCCCTGTTCCAACACTTTCTGCCTGTCTTATAATTATGAAATGTTAAAGGTACAGCTGCACATTTTCTTTAATGTGAAGGCATTTTTTCAAAAAAACCCACACCCCAAGTACGAAAAAACCTCAACCTTCAAAACTTTCAATATCATTGGTATATTCCAGATATCAACACAACCATTTTAAACCCTTCTAGTGTTTTTTTCTCTATTTTTAGAGGCAAACTTTTATTTGTTTTATGACTCATCTTTCAGATATTTCAATTTCTACTGCAATTTTGTACTTAGTTGCATATTAAAATATATACCTTCCATGAATTGCTAGGGATGTGGAGTAGATAGTTGAGTGCAAGGTGAACTGTACATATGCCTTCTACTTAAGCCATTAAGGCAACTGATGTGGGACACTCTTCTCTAGAGAGGTAACTAATTTATACCCGTAATGGTAGAACTACTGTGCGAATGTGATACAGGCTTTGAATTCGTATGCAGTCTTCAGCCCTGTTTTTCCAACTGCAAGTAAATCTGTGGATGCGAGGAATGTTGCACGTCTGTCTCAGACCTACAGCTTCCACTGAGAAAGAATATGAATTTTAGTAGTCTTTTGTAATATCTATAGCAGGTGGAAATGTTTAATACTGGATCCATGCAACCAACTTTAAGGTCAATAAAAAACAACCCTGTATCTTTCAAGGTGTTTCACCAGACATCAGCAATTAGAAACTGACAGGATAGGATTCATTGAATTAAATCCTGATCCAGTTTAAGCTGTGAGCATTCAATGGTGGTGTGTTTTCACCTATGTTTTTTAGGGGATCCTATTCTGCTCCCCATTACATAACTGCAAATCCAAAGGGACATCACAGAAGTCACAACTGTTATCCTGTTCCTGGGTGGGGGAAAAAAAAAAAAAGTAACCCAGACTTCATTATTATAGAGCTAAGGTGGCCCAGTAGTACCTAATGGCCTTCCAGAATGGAGAGAGTGCCTAAAATTAATCTTCTGAAAACCAAGTAATGAAGCGTTAAGGTACACGTCAATCCGACCTTAATTCTTCCCTCCTTGAGCAATGACCCAATACACTCATAATACACAGACTTATTCTCTACCTTTTTGGATAGTGAACAACTTTGAGGGAACAGGGTTTGCGTAGGGGAGGAGGGGATATGAAACCTTTCTGCTGGGAAAATCTGGCACTTCTGCGTAGGATTTGAAAACAAGTTCTCTCCAGTTGCTCTGCCCAAAGCTACACAACTCCCCAGGATACTTCAACAACCCCTCTTGTGTCTGACATAGTGTGTCTATATGGACCTCACGAAACCTCTGCTTGAATCCCGTTTCCCCTTTCACTGCTGACTTTCCCTGCAGGAAGGAAAGACTTAGATTTTTGACTATGGCATGACTCAGCAGACCACATCCTTTCAAGTACAGATTTAGCATATTCATGGGGTGTAGGAAAAGCTGGAACTCACAGATCCCCAGACTACAAAAGCAAATCTGCTTTGCTTCTCCAGCTAATCTCTCCTCCACTTAATACAGCTTTACTGAATTCAGCTGAAAAACAGATAATTCCCAAGGGCTGTTAACAGCACCCAGGAACTGCAGTTGTGTTTCATAATTTCGGCCTAATTCTTGTTTTCTTCCTCCGCTTTACCTCCCTCCCTCCCTCCCTAGTCTCTCTCTCCTCTAATTTTGTATCAGTGCTTCTGCATACCCTTAATTTATCCAACCACCCTTATTCCATTATATTCTTCTTCATAACCAGCATAATGACAATGTTACTCCGTCCAAAAATGTTGTGAGTTTTTCCTATTAAGGGACTGCATATTAGCAATGCTTGACCTTAAGCACATTCAGGTCCACTGTTCAGCAAACACGATTATATTATCCTCACTGTCTTTCATCTTCCCCTCTAGTTAATCAGAGCTGGCGCTCTGTTATAATAATTCCCCATGTGGAAAAGGAGCAACATGTCCAGCAGCCTTTCTCATACATCTGCCTCGAGAATGTGTAATTTATTATCTTTCAGAATTGGTTAGAGTCCCTTCTAAATTAGTTCTACAAAATTAGCAAAGCACCTTTCTAAAAGTTTGTGTTGTGTTTAGTTTCGTGTTTGGGGTTTTTTGGGTTTTTTTTGTTTGTTTGTTTGGGGCTTTTTTTTTAGGTAAAAGAACCCAGTTCTCATGAGAGAGACAAGATCAAGGGGATGAGATATCTGTCCCAAAAGGCCTCTAAGAGCACTTTAAGAGTAGTTAAGATGACTGTGAGGAATGGCTTGATTAGAGGTAACTTTGTGAGGAATGGCTTGATTAGAGGGGACTTTGCTGTGAGGAGAAGGATGTGCTCCACGTCAGTCTTATTGTAACATAGAATCATGAAATCAGAGAATGGTTTGGGTTGGAAGGGACCGTAAAAATCACCTGGTTCCAAACCCCCTGCCGTGGTCAGGACACCTTCCACTAGACCTGATTGCTCACACATGTCTATGGATGGTTCTTTACCAAGGAACAGGTTCAAGATTTTCATGTAAAGTCACCTCTTGTCTTAAACCAAGTAGATACTGGTTCAGTACAATAAATCACAAGGAACAGTAGAAAAAATATGGTTCCCCTGCTGTATCTTCTGCTAAAGTATGTGAATGTGGTTTGGTTTCAATTACATCAGCTTCCCTCTTGCAATGACCTGATGGTTGCCACCACAACTGTTAGGAAACCTGCTACTCAGTCTTGCTGTTTCTTCATATACTTTTACAGAGGAACTGAAGACATCTTTTGTTAACTTCTCCAACATTTATTTTCTTCACAGGAGTGAGAGGAGCTGTACTACAGGTGAAATAAATGGAAACATAGTAAAAAATGGAAGAATCATTCTGCGTTTTAAACTTGCCAAGAAAAAACTCACAAACCAACCTAACTGAATAAGACTCCTCTGAGAAGCAGCTGATCTGAATGCTAGGGCTGGAATCCCACATCTAAAATGCCAAGTATTGGAACATCAAAATTTTTCCCCAGAGACAGAACAAATTTCAGCCTCACAAAGCATATGGATTTTATACAGATAAAAACTCTGGTAGAAATGCCAGGAAGAAGAAGGATCTGAGAAGAACATATTTGGCCACATGTTCTCCATGATAGTCTGTGATGTTTTTCATCAGAAAATGGGTCTCAGGCATAAACATGGGAGATCTTCACCCAAAGTAACAAGAGAATAATTTTCTCATAGTCATATTATTTTTGTATTCAGTTTTATCATTCAGCTACACACTTTGTTTTCACCAGTTTGTACAAGGACATTTTTAAACACCTTTGAAGACATTTTGATGGTCCTACCTTACATTTGTCTCAAACTCCTCATGCACTGGAGGGTACTGCCAACCTTACTTCATTTTAAATAGGTTAGATTTCATGACATCAAGAGAGATATTAAAACAGCTTACCATTAAAATGTAAAAAGTTCAAAACCAGAGTATTACAAACAACTTGTTAATGATTTTTCAAAGAAGAAATAGACATACCTCTGGAGCTAGAGAAGCATGTACAGGAAACTTAGCTACTCATTCTTTCACTCTGCTCCCTTTGGTTTATATCTGTCATATTTACTTGTGTAAAAAAAAACCAAAGTAAGACAAAACAAAACAAGACAAGATTAGAAAAAAAAAAAGAGGAAAAAAAAGCGGGGGAAAAAAAGAGAGAGAAAAAAAGAGAATAAAAAAAAGAAAAAGGAGAAAAAGAGTTTTTAATAAACTTCCCATTTCAGAATCAATGCAAGTCTGGACAGGAGTGCTGGATTCTTCTCTGTCTCATGCATCATCCACAAAATTGTCAGCAGCTAAGCTAGCTTTGCAAGATCCTCTTTGCTGGCAGTGGCTCAATGACAGAAGAACATGGCTTGATTTTCATATCCCAACTTGCAGCTGTACTACTGGCAGTGAAGGGAAAAAAAATAAAAATTGTGTTTTGATATGAATCAGGCACATTTGATCTGAAAGTCACTATGAGATTCTAAAAATGGCATTTTCTAGACACTTTTCCAATACTTTTTTTTTGTTGTTTAAAACTACAATTTAAGAGAAATCGTGCTTAAACTTTCTATGACATCTGATGGTTTGGTTTCTTAACTGTTTGTCTGCTTGATTTTTTTTTTTGTTGATATATTAGTAAAATTGTATTAATATTCTATTTTTTTTTATATGAAGGATACATTCCTGCTAGGGTGAATACTTCTCTCCTGTCTGACATTAATTTCATTGCTTAATATGATTATTCCAAGAAATCGAATAGGAAGCTTATCTCTTTGAAAGTAGTTAGCCTTATATATATATATAAACACACTGTAAGCATAGAAGTTATTAATTTGCTACAATAAATAAAAAATTGATATGTTAGGATAAAAGTCAGGAAAAATCCTCTGCCAGCATGTTCATAATCTTATTATTAAACATTTGTGATATGTGATGGGGAATTATCCGTTAATCCAAAATATCCATGGAGTGCTTGAAATACCTGCTTTCCCCCCCGATCAGATATATCCTTTCAAAGCAGGTCTTTGTTCTGAATGTAATTCATCATAGTTATCACATGTCACAAAGTGTTACACCGTGTCATTTTACATTGCAACGTGACATGACATGGTGCAATTAAGGAAACACAATGCAATAGCTCCTATTAAAAAAAAAAAGAAAAAAAAAAAAAGAAGAAAGGGAAAAAAAAAGAGGAAAAAGGGAACTTATTTCCCATATCAGTTAATGAGTTTCAGTTCCAAAAGTCTGTGTGGAGAAGAAAATCACGCTGATTAAAACTGAACAAGGGCCTGAGCAAATTCCCACTGAAGACAATAGGTATCTGCACATCAGGGAAGCATGCATGATTATGTTTTTATTAAAGCACAACTGTAAGATCAAAATTTTAAATCTGGATTCACAGGGCTAAAGAAAGGAATTACCAGCAGGATCTCTTGATTCTCCTGACAAAAACTGGTATACCATTGGTATTTATTATTAATATGGTTCTACAAGGACACAGCACAGTGCGTTGGTTTGGTCCAGAGGAAAAGGATGAAAATAAACAAGCTTCATTGGTCCCCACAGTAAAAGAGCTTATAGGCTAAAGATACAACTATGAATTGCCATTCCGTTGTCTTTGACGTTTATTAATCTTTGAAGGGGTGGATTTTCACCCAGTGTCTAATATATTTCCAGCTTAACAGATATTTTAACAGTTCAATATACATCAGGGAGAGAGAAGAGCTTTTTAAGCTAAAGGCCAATACTGGCACAAGAACAAGTGGGTATAAACAGCTCATGAATAAATTTAGCCTTGAAATTAGAAAGATGTTTTTACCATCAGAGGAGCAGAGTTCTGGAACAGTCCTTCAATGGGAGTAGAAAGATCAAACAGCATAACTAGTTTAAAAATGGAGCTTGATAAATTTATAAATGAGATTATACACCATGGTTGCCTACAGGAGGAGACAGCTTGATTTTAATGGTGCAGAAAGAACCTCCCAGTCTTACAAGCCCATGTAGGGGAAGAAGTGGCTAAATTTGAAATGGAGAACTCCCAAATGTTCAGCTCATAAAGAGTCGTGCAGAGACACAAATTTTCTAGATTTCAGAATCAGAGGTGTTGCTTCCATCCCCTTCAGGGAAATGTGAGTTTAAGAAGCACCTTCTTTATCCTTTCTAACAAGGATTTATACGTTTGCACCCTCCAGTACTAAACTGGTCTGATACATGTACAACTGAGAATAAAAAAATTTAGCACACGCTAGGTTCAGGTTTGGTTGGTTTTGAGTTTGCTTTTTTTTTTTAATTACCATATTAATTACCATCCTAGGGTTAATTTTAATCAATTCCAGAGCTAGCATGGCTTAAGATATAATAATTTAGATAAGGTATCCTGAAGTCTTTAAAGTTTTATGGAAAAGGTAAATAAGCCATGGTGTTGTCTTTAAGCCAAGGTTACATTTATGATTGCTTTGCTTCTCTCGTCCTTTCACTTCACAGCTTTGATCTAAGAAATGACTTTTTTTTCAGATGAAAAACCCGAATAGAAATTATTTTTGCAGGAAATACCCTTCTGTTGGTATTATATTGATTGAGGAGTTGGAGGATCTGGATTTTGTTCCCAACTCCGTTGCATGGTTATTTTGAATCATAACTTCATCACAGTTTTCCATCTTTTCATACCCAAGAGTTGTTTGAAAAAAGATTTATTTTCACTACCTGTTTCATACATAGTTTGTATTACACCTGTTACAGATGGAAGTAGGAGAAAGAAAAGTCTAACTAAACATTAGAAGTCATGAAATCAAGTATTACTAAAAAGTTATAACCTCTCAGCAGAGACATAACAATTGGCCTGCATGTGAAGCTAGTCCATTACAATTACTAAGGTGAAAAAAATATTTTACTCCATTTTTTTCCTATAAAGACTGAAATAGATCGTTGGAAATGGTTTAAACTAATGTACTTTTAATATATATTTCCAATGGACCCTGATCAATTCTTTCATCTCTTGTGATAAGAAGTAACTCCTAAGTGACATTAACTCTGTCCCTTGAGATAATTAGAAAAACAATTAATCTCAAATGACCAGTACAAGAAAATGTGGAGTTTAGAGGTAACTCAAACCAAATGGAGTGGAACTGTTACAAATATCAAGATTTAACATGGGATTTTTTTTTTACTAGGGTCTTGTTTTATCTTCCATTTTTTATTTATCACATTTTTATGGTATGCTAGCTCCTAGGACCTTAAGAATAGTGTGGTTAATCTAAAATATTATTCCATAGGAAAAAAAATATCAGAACATATTCATGATACTTATGGCACCCTCTTATCATGATGTTTGAACTTGAGCTTTTTTAAGTCTTTATTTTTTTTCCTACAACTTCCCACACTACGACCTTAGCCAAAACCTCACATCTGACTGAAGATCTAGATGTAAGCAGTTGTAACTGAGAGAGATTCTTAGTAGACGAAAATATGCTAATACTGGTTTAATAACACAATTCTCTCAGTGATCCTGTGCATAAGGAGAAGGAAGGATGGTCTGACTGACGACCTTGAGGCCGGTAAAACTGTTATATCATACTCCTTATGTTCATTAGTTGTGTCTAAGTTCAAAAGAAAGATAAATGATGCAGAGTTATAGTTAACCATATCTAGTTAAGTAAATATTCACACATTCATCTAAGATACTTGACTTTGACAACCCTACTCATTGACAATATGACACTGATCAAAACTGTTAGGTTTCACAGTTGTTGTGCTTATCTGTCGCAGATACACGGCATATTTTTCTTGTTACTTTTAATATCAGCTCCCAAATCTGAAATACAGGGATGCAAGCACTTCCTCACCTGGCAGGAATGTACTCATCAATCCATTAACATTTATGATATATTCACAGATTGTGAGAACACAGGCTGCGCTTTATTTGGAGTTTCACCTCAGTGAGATCCCATCTGATCACTCGCGGCTGCACCAGAGTGTGACCTGCCTGTGACAACCCTCCTCAGGCTGCTGAGACCTACCCTCCTTACTGCAGCCATGAAAATAAGAGCAAAACCTCAGCGTGTTATTACTACTGTGGCTTCACATTCTGGCTGGATATAGAAGGTTCTGCAGAAGTCCTGTTGTCTGAGCTGCTCCTGTGAGGATTGCATTATTTTTTCTGGTTTTGATTTTAATGTGGTATCATTTTATTTGCCCTCTCCTCAGACACAGAAAACCATCCCACATACATTTCCAAAATGTAACTGAGGAGAGAATGGACTTCTGATCTAGGAGCAGCAAAGGGAACATGTATTTAGTTTTGGTCCTAAATCCCAGCTAAGGGCTCAGAATATATATTTATTATATATAAATATAGAAACAGGAATTCTTACCATATTCAATCTATCTTTTTTGTTGCCACTATGTCCCCCCTGGCAGAAGATGTAGAAACACAGAAACCACACTTTATATTATAGTTTCTTTTGTAGCTTCTAAATGGTTAATAAATGATTAATAGAGGTTTTGATAAATGGTTAGAGTAGGTTTTGGAGGCTAAAAGGTCAATAGTTGGCTTATAACAATCTATTATACATTTCACTCATACCCCTTCAGCCATCCATAACACAGAATTCTTACATCTGTAGCTTCTAGCAATCATGTTTTAGTTCTTTGTAAACTGTTTATAGGTGGGATCCTGGTATAAAATGTGGCAGGGAATTGGATACCTTTTGCTGAAGTGCCTCAGACCAAGTCCAAAGAGGCCTCTTTGCATGGTATCTAAATACTTTTGATCATTACAGTCTAAAGGACTTTGGAGCTCTTAGAGTAACATTTAAGTAATATTTATTTATTTATTTGGAATTCCAAGATGCTTTTTTTTTTTTAACAGAACTAGGAAGGCAGATAGAGGCTTAGCTCTTACTCATACTATAGGTGGACTAAAGGTGAAAAATTGCACATGGGACCCCCAGATCAGGAGGAACATTTTTTCCTAGGGATGAGATGCTGCAAGGGTGTTTCCCTGGCACTATTACAATGAAAAAAAAAGGAAGATGGAGAAGGAAATTATTAGCATTTGATATGCAAGAATTTTCTTACTCATCTGCTGTAGCCCAGAAACTATCAGGCATTGTGAAGGAGGAGAAATATCTTCTCAAAAATATTAATGATTTAAAGCTTTATTTACCACTCATAGGAACTCTGTTCTCTTACCATAGCATTGCTTCAAGCAATTTTTCCAGCATTCTTGATCAGCTGTGTAGAACAGTTTTCCACTGTCTTCAGGATTTCTTAGGATTGTGTAGGGCCTCCCAACTTTGCATTGACTTTCCTCCCCTGTAGTACTTAAAAGAATGCATAAAATACAGAATTATGCATCCTGTAGCCCAACCTCCTACTGAAATCTGAGCTACTCAAAGCAGGTTTTTCAGGCATGATCCAGCTGATTCCTGAATGTCTCTCAAAGATGTAGTTCTTACACCTTCTCTGAGCCTTCCTGCTACAGCACTTGGTCATTTTCAGGTGAGGGCCAGGAAACTAATTTTAAACCCCACACTTGTATCTAGCTGGAACTTTCTGTGTTGCAACATGCTGGGTTTTTTCCCTTTTTGCTGTGCACCTTCTAGAACAGGTTGCTCTGATTTTTGTCTTTCCCTCTTGTTAGGTCTCCCTGGAGCCATTCTCTGTTGAACACTGAATAAACCAAGCCCTCTCATCCTCTCACTTTCTGTGTGTGTTCCAGCCCTCTGCTTACCCTGGGGGGGGTCTCCCTTAGGTTTGCTCCAGTCTCTCCATGTCCTTCTTGTCTGGAGATCACAAAGCTGGACACAGAAAGGCTCCTGATGCAGTCTCACGTGGGTCAAATAGAGGGAAAGACCACTTCCCAGGAGATGTTGGCTGTGTTGTTGCTTATGCAGCTCAGGATGGGTCTGACCCCTTTGCTGCAAGGACATGTTGCTGACTCCTGTTCAGCTTGTTTCCCACCAAGAAAATCTGCATTCTTTGCTGTCAAGATGCTTTCTACCTGGTTGACCCTGAACAATGGCTGATACAGAATCTAATATTTTATTTTCTGTGACATTTACAATTTGAGAAATTAAACCAGATAGACCAATTTTCCTATTCCAGTAGCTTATATTTCAGATTTTTTCCCATCTCCACTATAAAAATTCCTAACCTATTCATTGTTTATTCATTTTCAAATCATGATAACATCATTAAAAAAAAAAAGATGGAGCTTTGCCTATATGAAAACAGCCTAAAAAACCCAAGTAACATCCTTTTCTAGAGGCAAGCAAATTTCACACTGCTTATAGACATAGAGTTTATTTTTCTTTCCTACACAAAGAAGTATAGACTGATTTATTTATTTTTTTTAAGTGTGAAAGATTGCTTGCCATGGTTTTCTTTTTATACATTTTAAGAGGGAAAAAACACCAACTGGGGAAAAGAACACTGAAGAAATAAATAATATTAATGTAGCCTCATACTCTGTGATTTTTTTTTCTGTCTGTAGCAGAAAATACATGGAGATAGTTTCAAGGTTAAAAAAATATCAACCAGAGAGCACCAGTGCCAGAACTACTGTACTGTAGGGTTAGGGTTAGTTAGCTGCTCAATATCTAAAGCCAGCTGAAAGGTATGTGAGCTGTAAAGATAACTGAAGGTCATTACTGCAAGTACACAAAAAAAACTTATCAAAAGTGGAAGAATTGCACTATATGTGTGATAGTCTGTCTTCTTGGCTGATTTTCTGAAACTTTATTTTGGTCTTTATTTGATCCAAAAGGATTATAATTTTAGGTATATGAAAAAGGCAAAAAAAACTCAAAAAACAAAAACACTTCTATGTTTTGTGGACACTCTTGGAGCATGTTGGCCCACTGCCTGTCATTTCTTGCCACAGTGTTATTAACATACCACGTGATCTTACCCTTGTGCAAAAATATGAGCTGGTATTATTCAGCCATTCAAATTCTCCAAACTTAAGCATTTTTCCTTCAGCACATATAATAATTGCATCAGTAGTTAATTTTAGTAATCACACTTCTCTGTTTGTTTTAGACAAACAACAGCTTTGGAAGTCTGATTAACGCGTAATATTTCTCTAAACTGCCACAGGGTTAATGGAAAGTTATTGTCCTGTGTATGCTTTGAAAAATACATGGATGTTCTGGAGATATTGTAGTTTTGAGATGTACTTTAGGGTAATTTCAGTACTTGGTCCTTTAAGAAATATTAAAGAGTTGAATAATGGAAGAGAGATTATGGTTATTAAATACGCAGAGGATCTGTAAGCACTTTAGAGTACAGGATTAGAATGTAAAATGATCTTGACAAATTGGATAAATGGTCTGGAAAAATATGATGCAGTTTAAAAAGGACATATGCATTTAAAAATAACTAACTGCACAAATACAAGTTGAGGAACCAGTGATCAGATAAAATTTCTGAATAAAGTAGATTTGATGCCTTTTTGTAAGTCACTTTCCTAACATGACTTAACAGTTCCATATTTAAATAAAAACCAAGGAAAAAATCCCCACCAGAGTATTGGCATATGTATGCAAAACTATCACATGCAATATATACAGTTAATCTTTCTGGTTTTCTTGTCATTGGCCATTTTTCAACTAAAGTGCTTCAACTGGTTTGAGGTGTCACATTTGAAGAAACAGATGAATCAGCTCAGAAATGCCCAGAGGAGAGTAAGGTGACCTGTCAGATCCCAGAAAAATGAATTAAAGAGAAAAAAAATTGCTATTGTTTATTATAGCAATAAAGTGAGAAAATACACATTGGATATGTAAAGAAAAGGTAGATGCAAAGGTAAAGGTAAAACGTGTTTTCCTTTTTGACACAAGAAATGTATTGCACTATGACAGATTTTAGCCAAATTCTAGAAGAAGCTCCACACAAGTTAGTAAGTACAAAGCTAAACAGATATCTGTCAGGATCAACAGCTGTTGATCCCATTTTAGTGAAGAAGGAAGGAGTATATGCCCTCTGAGGATTCTCCTAAGCCCTATCATCAATGATCCTATAAATCAGATCATTAACAAGTAAAAGAATATAAAAGACCAGAAAATGTTACCAAAATTATTTTCTCAGAGTGGGAAGTACATGCTTTTCAATTGCTCTGAGAATTTAATACAACTTAGGGGTAGCAACAAGAAAACCAAAACTTTCCTTTTGAAAGTTTCCTTTCCTAAGGAAATGCTCTGTTCCTTTTGTCTGGGGACAATACATTCCTGATTTTTTTTCTCATGCTGCATTTCTACAAAATGTTTGTCAGGTGCAAAAAAGGACATTCAGGCTTTCTTTCCTTTCCTGAAGCATCAGCACTGCAGAAAATACATAGTATCTTTTGCAAATCAAGCTAATGAAAACCTGCGTAAGAATTTTAGTGTTGATGTTGGGTTTCTTACTAAGACATTGGATAAAATGGATTTATGATGTATGTTGAGGGACCAAGGGCACAAACTGGTCTCCTTCATGCTCCATTTCAAACTGCATATGGGTTGAATCCTTCCCATGCTTTCATCACATACGTGATTTTGGTTGGCATGTCTCACTTTGGAAAACAGCTGGCAGACAATGCAGTCATCAGTCACAGCCAGCACGGCTTCATGAGGGGGAAGTCCTGCTTGTTGGACCTGATTTCCTTCTATGACAGGGTAACACATCTAATGGATCAAGGGAAGCCAGTAGATATAATAATTTTGGATTTCAGTGAAGCTTTTTACAGTGTCCCTCTGCATATCCCTGTGGGCAAAATCTCTAGCACAAAGCTGGATAAACACGTCGTGAAGTGGGTGAACAACTGGGCTACAGGTTGGGTACAAATAGTTATAGTGAATGGGGTGACATCAGGTCAGTGTTTGATCACTAATGGGGTTCTGCAGGGCTCCATCCTTGGCCCAGTTCTCTTCAATGTCTTCACAAATGATGTGGATGAAGGACTCAAAGGAGTACTAAGTAAGTCTGCTGATGACACCAAGTTGGGAGGAGGTCTTGACTCCCTCAAAGGTAGGAAGACCCTGTAGAGAGACCTCGACAAATTAGAGAGGTGAGAGATCACCAACCATTTGAAGATTAAAGAGGGCAAGTGTCAGATTCAGCACCTCGGAAGGGGCCATCCTGGATGTATGGACAGACTGGGAATGAGATGCTGGAAAGCAGTGCCAGGAAAGGGCCTTGGGGGTCCATCCTTGTCAGTGACCAGTTGTCCATGAGTCAGCAGTGTCCTGGCAGCCAGGAGGGCCAACCCTGTCCTGGGGAGCACCAGGTCCAGCATCGCTGGCCAGGTCAGGGAGGGGATTATCCTGTCCTGCTCTGAACTGGGGTGACCTCACCTGGAATATTGGGGCAGTTTTGGGCACCACAATACAAAAAAACATTAAGCTGTTAGAGAGGGTCCAAAGGAGGGCAATGAATGTGGTGAAGGGTCTTGAGGGGAAGCTGTGTGAGGAGCAACTGAAAGGCACTTGGTCTGTTCAGCTGGAGGAGACTGACAGGAGACCTCATTGCAGTTACAGCTTCCTTGTCAGGGGAAGAAGAAGAGCAGGAACTGATATCTTCTCACTGGGGACTAGGACTTGAGGAAACATCATGAAGTTGAGTCAGGGGAGGTTTAGGTTGGATATCAGGAAGAGGTTTTTCACCCAGAGGGTGGTTGGGCACTGGAACAGGCTCCCCAGGGCAGTGGTCACAGCACCAAACCTGTCTGAGTTCAAGAAATATATGAACCACACTCTCAGGTGCACGGTGTGACTCTCAGAGCCATAGAATAGAATAGAATATGCTGAGTTGGAAAGGATCCATCAGGATTCTAGTTCAAGAAGTGTTTGGACAATGCTCTCAGGCACATGATGGGATTCTTGGGGTATCCTGTGCAAGACCATGAGTTGGACTCAATGATTGTGATGAGTCTCTTCCAACTCAGTATACTCTATGATTCCATGATTCTATGACTCAGGCTGATTGAGAATTACTGACTTTCTATGTGTGATTAAAGAGCTTATCAATTACTAAGTGTTCCTCACTGAGTCAGTAGTTCAGTTTCTCTAGCAGTTCACTGAGTTGATGAAATCAGTTCACTGTGGTTTGATTTAGAGTGTGAAGTGATGCCATCATTGACATAATTCACTATTTTGACCTCTAGAATCCTTGTTATTCTGGAACTAAGTTCTGAGTCTTTTCAGCTGAATCTACTTTTTTTCATTTTCCCTATAAAATTCACGAAGTTTCAGAGGAAGAAAGAGCACAATTCTTTGTGCTGATAGTTTAAGCATGGCATTCAACTTCACATTCATTTTTGGTTAAAATGTAACCAAAGTTGCTTATTCCAGATCTGGTAGGGGTTTGTTTTGAATGTGTGTCTCATGCCTGGCATAAATTAAACAACCTTACTAAACCATTGCAGGGACTTTTGGGGTTTTAATGTACAGTTTTAAATATCTCAGCCACAGACACGCAGAAGTAAGACCACATATATGTTTGCATTTTTCACAAAACAAAATCTTATCTTTCAGCTGCTCTAATTTTAGCTCCTTTGACTTTCAAAAAAAATTGGTTATTTTTCTGACTAGCCATGCAAACGACTGCAACAGATTGATCACTTTTATCTCATGCAGGGGTCAGTAACCAGAACTCAGTCATATTCTTTTCTCATCATATCTGGCCAAAATTACAGAAACACTGCCCAACCAGAGCTGAGCCTTCAGAGGAAGCAACAGAGAAAATCCAGATGGAAATTGCAGTGGCCAGCTATTACCGTAGCCGATGTGACATTTTTTTGATACATTAGCTGAATTAAAAAATGAGATGAGAAGGAAGAGAAGCCAAATGGAATAACCAAAAATAACATATGAATCTAGCGGTAGAGGTGGAAAATCCAATCTCCAAATTCCCGCCTGAAATTGTACCTTTCAAAGTTAGGCACATCTTAAGAAGTGCTGTACAAAAGAATTACTTAACTGGTATTTCAGAAATTAGAGATATATACAAGTGTGGTAGGAACACAGTGTCCTCTCCTTATTTAAAAGTTAAACACATCGAGACAGAGATAAGAAATGTCACATCAAAATGGACACTAATTAGCAGTCTTATTGGCAGTCTTACCAGAGGGGTCAAGAACAGAATTTAAAACTGCCCTGAAAATAAAGTTACTGTCCAGCAAAATCTGGTATTTTGGTATCTCTGTTTGGAAACACAAGGAAAAGTCAAAGTAATGAACATATTACAGAAGGAAAATTTCTGAAATCTGTCTTTTTGGAGAGGTCACAATACAAAATTCACTATTTTTAATCCAAATGCTACAGTTTGTTGATCATTTTCACTTAATAAAATTGTCAATTAAAACAGTATGTTCCATTATCTTTCACAGTCTTCCTTTTCTAGGCCACCAAATCAATAGTTTAAAAGAAAAAGAAGGAAATTACACTGATGACATCTGCTAAAAAAAAAAAAAAAGAGAGAGAAAGAGATAGTGTTGTGTTGTTTGTTTGGATTTTTCTTTTCTTTTTTTGTTTTATTTTGATTTTGGGGTTTGTTTCACTTTGTTTAAGGAGATAAAGAAAAAGCATAGAATCATAGAATGGTTTGTGTTGGAAGGGACTTTAAAGATTATCTAGTTCCAACCCTTCTGCCACAGGCAGGGACACCTTCCACTAGACCAGGTTGCTCCAAGCCCTATCCAGCCTGGCCTTGAACACAGGAAAATCAGCTTCACTAGCAGTGTTATGCTTGCTGCAGAAATGGACATACAAATCTTGTTTACAGAAATTTCAGTCTAACCCTTTGGGTTTTTATACCAAAAAATTACACTTAATTTTTTAAAAATATTTTGGTTTTTTTCCCCCCACATAAAGATAAAACCAAACCAATAATTTCCTTAAACAGTATGGAGTGGATGTTCAACTGTTGTGGCTGTAAAAGTGCAGTGAAGTAAGTGGAGCTTCACTGATTTACACCTGCTGAAGGATTGGATTAGTACGAAAAGTTAAAGGAGTTACACATTTATCACATTCCTCTACTGTCTCATGTATCACAATGCATTTTGCTATTGCAAGGGAAGTTAGGAAAGAATGGGTGAAGGTAGATAAAAGGTTATTAGTTAATACATTCATGTCTTTATAGAAGTAGCATTCAGAAAAGGAAATAAAAAATGCCCTGCCCATGCTGAAATCTGCCATATAGTACAAGAAATATCAGAGAACCCAATGTACCATATGGAAAGCTCTCTGCAAGACAGCATCTCTGTTCTACTAGAGACCACTGTAGAGAAGAGATGGATTTTACATTTTTCATTAGTGTACAGCTTAGACAGTTGAACTCTATTATAATGTCTTCAGGAAGTATCTGATCCATTCTATTATCACTATGACAAAGAGAAAGAATTGCTTATGATTTCAGAAAGGTCACACTAAACTGATGTTCTACCTGTATGTGCTTTAGCTATGATGGTGATAATAATAATAAAAAAAAGTTTAAAGATGAAGTTTACAGTCAGACATACTGGGGGCAGGGGGGAGAAGACTTAAAAATTAACATTTAAAAAGAAATTCTTATCTGCAAGACATTTTCTAACCCCCTTATTTTTCTTCAGCACACCTGCTGGCGGTTAGTATATTTATACATGTACATATAAACAGGGGACAAGATTCTGATAGCAGTTCCTAGAGGGTAAATGTAATGTTGTTGTAATAAAAGCACTGAAACAGACCATTATTATTAACAGTTATGTATGTACTAAGATCAATCCGCCTGGCTGATCTGGGGCAGGTATGAGATAGTTCTGACCATGATGTGAGACACAAGTGAGCTCCAATTTAAAAGATGTGTGGTGGAGTTACTGTGTTGTGCAGCCCAAGATAATTCAGTCATCCTCCCACCAGTGCTTATTATTTTTGGCTCATAGCTCAACAGCAACTGCATGGCTTGGAGCAAGGGCAGGCCAAATTCTTGCATGCATTACAGACAGGTAATATCACAGTAAATATATCCCCTGTAGTGTCTCGAAACAAAGGTGGGCTTCTCTTGTGGTAGATGGTTTGCACACACACAGCAGATGATGGTTTCGCCCTGCAGAGCTTGGCAATAAGCATCTAATAATTGTTAATTCTTTTTGTCATCTTCGTAATAATATTAATCATGATGAAGATCCTAGGCTGCTGAGGCAGTTGTGTTGAGGAAAGAATGAAGGAACAATTCCAAGGAGCAAACCCAAACACCAACGGAATCAAGGAGACAGCCAGATAAAATTTAAAATGCATAGAGATGTAGTTGCTTTGAAATGTATTCACATGGAGTATAAAGGAATGAATTGACATCATTAGATGGGGGAAAACCAGATATAAATGCATTGGATGAGGTGGTTTCTACAGGGCCTGAGACATTTCTTGTTTTCCTGGTTAAGTGCTGAACCTTTCTCATTTTTCTGGTTAAGTGCTGAACCTCTATCCAGAGTAGGGAGTGGCAAAGAAACCACAACATGAATGAAAGGGACACAGAAAACAATGGAAAAGTTTTCTTAGTTATTTAGATGGACTAACAAAATGAAGAAATGAAAAATGTAACTTCGACAAGTGACATTTCAGAAGTTTTGAAGCTTGAAAATTTTGCAAAGTGACTTCTTCAGCAGAAAAACCACCTAGACAGTCATTGACCTATAATAGCCATCAGTATAAAGGCAAAAACAGAAAAAAATGAATCACAGATAAAGTAAAAAGCACTGATTCAGAACTCAGTAGATTCTTTAGCATAATTCTTCCATTTTCATTTTGCTTCTTTCATTTTCTTGTTGCAAATATAGCTCTATAAACCATAGAAATAAGCTGCATGCAATTAAAATGGCATAATAGCTGAAAGGAAAGCATTGATAATTATGTTAAAATCTATAAAATTAGAAGAGTCTAACACTGCTTAGAGTTCATGCTTTGTCATCTGTCAGCATTTGCAGCTCTATTGTAACCTAGATCTAAAGCTTCTCCTTCCTGAGCTAACTTCCCTTACAACTTGTGGGTTAGTGGTGATTTTTTTTCCCCTTTCAGTTTGTGCAACATAGGTCTCAACTCTTTTAACAATTTAGCGGTTTTAAAACAGACGAAATAACATTCAGCTTTAATGAAATATTTTGTGATATATTTTTGTGAGCTTAGAGAGTCCACAGATCTGCCACGATCCATCCTGTGCTCTTTCCTACAGTAAAACAGTTGGGGAAGCAACTTTCATCTCTATACACATCAGAGAGTTTGGAAAAGTATTGTCCCCAGTCACCATTTTAATCACAGTAATAAAAGACAAACTGCACAAAGAATCTAGAGAACTGGAACAGGCTTTATCTTTGACTGGATCCAGCAATGAATTTAAGCACAGGCTTAAGAGCTTTGCTTGGATCGTGGATTTACAGTGCAATCAAAAAACTAGTGAAATCAATACAAAAACTGTTATTGATGTCACTGGGCATTGGATCGTGCCCTTAATGAACTAACTAGAGGCTACAGTGCTGCATCTTAAGGGCCTAATCCAATATCTATTAAACTTAACTGAAGGGGAGACTGGATTTAGATATTATTTAACACTGTAGTTTGAGATTCTCAAAAACAGTTTAAGTGATGCTTGTCAAAAAGAATGTTAATTTCAAACTGGAGTCAAATAACTGTATGAGCTGTCTTAGATGCCAAAAGCTGTGAATACAATGTAATATAATCTATCAGAAAGTAATGAAAAAAGTACAAGACTAATAGAGATCTTGAATTATACACAGGTTGGTGAATATTCACTTCTTTTTCATTTCTGTCAATTCACTCTGATTCCCTGTTAAAACCATAGTAGGCATTGGTTCAAAAATATGCATCCTCACCCCCTCTTACTCCTTCAAACACTTTTTCCATTTGACATGAGGAGGTAACTATATACTGATGCCTTAAGCCCCTAATCTTTTTTTATTTTTCTAATTTTGTAAGCCCTATAAGTTTTATAAGTAATAGAAGTAGATTTTAGAAACCCTTTCTCCCTCCTCCCCGTAGTATCCCTTAGTTTATACATTCTTTAATCCTTTCACCCCATTCCATACTCCCTATATCAACCCTATTCCCATATTCAGCAGATGATGTTTAGTCTCTTAGTCAAGGCAAACCTGTCTTGTTTGGAGAACGCTTGTATCTTGGCCTAAACCGCAGGACAGAGTCAAAGAACTGGGTCACCCTGAAGAAGAAGAAGAATGATGAAGAGAGGGTCCCAAAAAGCACCCCAGACCCAATTCCAAGAGGCGGGCCAGGGGGTGGACCAGGCCAAAAGTTAGAGGATGGACACACCTGGGATTAGCCAAATATTACTATAAATGTAACATCTCGGGCACAGCCCGGCGCGCGCCGTGTAACATCTATTGCCTTGGCATAATTAAACCCTTTCTTATCTCACCCCAGCTTACGGCTCCTGAATTTTTTTCGTAGCACCAGCTGAGCAGGCATCATACTTCAGAGTCACTTATTCCACCAACACTCATGAAGCTCCAAAATTCAAAGACTGAAATGCAGTGAAAGGATTAAATCTTCTGCTCCCAAGGAAAGTTGCCATTTGAACAGTCATCTCAAGTCTTTTCTGTTGAGAATAATGTCTGCTTCATCCTTTTTCCTCTTCTTAGTGTACTTATTTCAGTCCAGATTTTCAGTCCCAATTTCAGAAGACAGACTGCCCCAAACTGTAGTTGAAATCCCTGAAAGCGTTTAAGAACCAAGGATGCATTTTCTTGACAACACTTTTGCATTCCATACAATGCTGAAGGAAAGAAATGTCATTTAAGACGTCTACTTGAAATCTAGTCAATAATAATAATAATTGGTAGGCTACGACCACTTCAGAAGTGATCAGAATGATTCAATTCCAACTTTTCCCTTATGCATTCAAACACTTTGGTCTCATTGTTCAATTCCATTCTTCTTCTTTCTGTTGTGAGGGCTTGAAGACTCAAACAAACAATTAAGGAAGCAGCTTACACATTGAAAAGGACTACTTGATATCCTGAAAAAAAATATACATACAGAAAGAGGAAACAAGGCTTAATCTAAATAATAGTAAATGTATTTGTTGTTACTACCAATAGGCACATTTTTTCCATGTAGAATAACAACAATTGAGTGTCCTTTAAGACCTTAAGTGAATGGCAATCATTTTTCATATCTGAAGTGAATTGCTCATTTCAGTAAGTGTTTACATATTCTGGGCTTTCATTTCTGAAAATGCATCATTTTTACCATCATAAAAAGCTAATTAAGTGCAAATTTTCCTTATGGAAGTACATAAAAAAAGGGTTATGACAGAATCATTGTGTTCCTTCTTCTTAGATAGACACTTGAGAAGTTGATCCAAGTTGAGAGGAAATTCATTTCGCAAAGTTGACTTGAACTGTAGAACAAAGAAATGTAAGGATGCTCAAAAAGCTCTAGAGAAATTATTTGTATATGTTAAATCCTATCTGACCAACCCATGAAGGGTTCAATAGGTCAAGTTCATTATTTAGAGCTTTAATTTGCGTACACAGATTGGGTAATTCTCTATGCATCTGACAGTATCATCTCTTTAGGCAACACGTAATTTAGATGGCCTAAGGGTATAATCCACAGATTAATGGTCCTCACAGAGATAAAAATAGATATATACCTTCAGAAGAGTGTTTGGCCCCAAGGATGAGAAAAGGGCTATCGAACATACCTAGTTTCCACATCTAGGTCATGGGTAAAGCCCAGTTAGGTATCATGCCAAAGATATGAGTACTCAAGTACTGTTCAATTACTTGTTTATAATGCATTTAGATTAATACTGAAAATGTATTTAATAAAATTAATGCAGATTAGAATTGTAAGTCCCATGTTCAAGCTTTCGGAAGGAAGACTTGTGCTGCAGAGGTTCATCTTTGCAACTCAGTCCTCACACAGTCTTGCAGCTACACTTTTAAGGGCTCTTTAACTTACCATCTAAAAGTGATCTCTCAGAATCATAGTTTTGAAGGGTATGATGAGATTTCTTTATTTTTTCTTTTTTTTTGAGGAAAAATGAAAGGGCTACATGAGAGAAAACAGTTCTCTTAAAAAGCAGAAATAAAACATAGATACAGAAAGAAAAGATCATGCAAAGATCTTCATTGTGCTACTATAAAACCTGAGTTTTATTATGTATATCAGTTTCCCAAAATCTAAGTTTTGCTCTTTTTCCTCTTTCTGTGAAGCCAACATGCATACATGTCTCTGTCAACCTTCCCCCTTCTCTGAATTTATGTTCAACCTTGGACAACCTTCATAATCTTTTCTGCCTCAATAGTCATACCCACAAAAAGAAATAGTGGTGCTGCTGGTATCTCTATTAAAGAGTTTGAGCTCTTTGGACAAATGCTCCTTTTGTATGGAAACATTGAGTGTCATTAATGAATAACAATTATTCTCAATAATTTGAAAAACAAAACAAAACCGAACAGCAGAAAAAAATCCTCCACACCCTATTGGAAGACCCTACTGCACTGTGACAACTTTTCTTGATGTTGTTGTTGAAATAGGAGGGCTAATTTAATCATATCTTTGCCATCTTCCATAAACCACAGGCAGTACATCTCCCTGCGGACATAGACTTAAAGAAACACAACAAAGCAGCAAAGTTTAAAAAGAATTTAGTATAGATTTTTTTCTTGTCTAAACGTGAAAGGTCCTCTACAACCAGCTCCTTAAAAAAAAAAGAAAATAAAAAAAGAAAAGCTGTTGTTATTATTTTTGGCAGTCTGCTAGCACAGAGCACCATGCTGGCAGCACTGTCTTCAGTCACATGCACTCCTCTCCCCTTTCCAAAGTCTGCCTGTGGAACTTATTTTTATCTGGGAAGACCCTGTTTTGCTGGGTTACCTGATGAAATCTGAATAACAAGCATCTAGGACAACAGGGGTGTTATCTATTTCATATGATCAAGAGAGGCATACCTAACAAACACTTCTCATAATTATTCTGAAATTCATTCTGGAGACAATGAACAAAAACAACACTTTCAGTTCAGCTAAAAATTAGCTTACAGTAGGAGCTAGTACTTGCCAAAAAAAGACCACAAAGGGGGTTGACCACTAAAAAAATAATTTAATAAATTATTAAGGATAAATATCTAAAATAAGCATTATATTATACTACCTGGAACATATTAAACTTGTCACTTAATTTTTCTTTTAGTGTTGCTCAGCTGAATACACCAGTGTTAATGATAGAAAATTCTCTTTCATAATTCTGGATATTTGTAACAGACGTCCTACATCTCTCTGATGAAATCAAAGCTTTATTCCATTTTTATAGGTGACGTTAACCTGAAATCAATGGTTTTGGAGTTTACCTTTGAGAATCATAGCAGTGGGGATGATTTTCCCTCATCTATGCTAAAAGTGAATTCTGGGCAAGGATCATTATCTAGCTTGTCTCTGCAGTTAATGGAGAGAGGTGGAAATGGGTCACCTCTCTTAGGCACCATATTAGGATGAATCACTCTCTGGAGGTATCTAACTCCCTTCATTGATTACAGAAAGCCTTGACATGTAGCTTAGACAGGAGGCTAAAATTTTAGGCAACCTGTGTTATGGGAGATGACTCCTGCATTTAGCTCTAAGTGAAATACCAGGAATCAGGTTTTAATGCCTAGATTTTTAAAGCCATTTCAGCCTAAGCATCATAAGACGCAATTCATTTAAATAGCTAAGATCCATTTTCAGAAGTAGCTTAAACACTTATATAGCTATTAACATGCATAAAGAGGCAAATAGACATCAAATGAGTATTCCAACTGTTCACATATGCCTAATTCCCATCAAAATCAATGCATAGATGGTTTTGAAAATCTCACTAGGCACATATCTGTCTAAATACCTGAATACTCTGAAGAATCTAATCCTTGGTCTTTCACCAAGTAAAGAGGAACTAAAGTGAGGCTTACAAACACCTTTTCACCTGAGTAAAAATTTGTCTATCTTCACAACTCAAAACCTTTTATCTTGGTAGTACAACAGAAAGGTAACCTGCTACTCTTTGTCCCTGAAATAGTATTTCTGTGTATGCAAACAGAAATGAACCTATCATTTTTCAGTCTGTTCTAAGTATATCATACTGCAAAAACTGGTATCCTTTCTGCTAAACAATGTTATTTCCATTATTTTATTTTCCTTTTGCAGCACTAATTTCCAAGTGTTTCTCTCTTTCTTTTGTGGTATATACTTATTCCCCATCCGATTTTCATCCCATGCTACACCTTTGAGTTGTGGATTGTTCTTTTTTTGCCATGTCTCATATATCCTTTTACATTGCTTTTCTCACCTTACTTGGCTTTGCAACACCTCCCAATTTAGTTGCATCCATTAATTTAATAACTGTGCTATTGACTCTCATTTACAGATCATTGGTGAAGATAAAGCTGGACCCAGTGTTAGTCCTTAAGGCACGTCATTAGACTCTTTCCCACAACTCAATACACCACTATTTATCATCACCTTTAATTTAAACTCCTGTAGTGACTTCTTAGCCTATGTGAATCTACCCATAAGCATCTGAAGTCAAATGAATTACAGTTCTCAGACCTTGTGAAACACATCCGTTGTGCATATTCCAGCTGTAGGGTACCACAAAACCATCGGAATCCATCGTGATTCACGCGCGCTGCACTGGCAGGTGATACCAAGCATTCTCCAGTCTATGGATGTGGAGATTTGTAGACAGAAGCAGTGAGTTTTGACCCATGCAAATATATATGATTTGATTTGCAAGACCCTTCCGAGTTCTACATATTACATGATACATCAGTCAATGATTTATGCACAATTCTTCTGTTGATGTTAGATTGGCTACACCCTCACACTTTTTGTTTATAAAGGGGCTTTTTGTTTATTTTTTTTTTCCTCATTCTTATTCCCTTTTTTTCTGATAAAAGAAAAGCAGGAAGTACTGAGATGCTGATCACAACTGTCAAATTCCCATCATTTTCCTACCCAGAACTGCAATACTTTTTGTATTATCACACAGTGTTGCTAGGGTAGCCTTTCAGTGCTGTTTCCTCTGTAGGTTTCAGAGCACAGACAAAATGCTATATTCTCTGTTTATTGCTCTTCACCCCAGGAAAGTCCTTTCTCTTTCGTACCAAATTTTCTTATGAGAAAAATGATGGGGATTAAAATGTTCCTCCAGCCAAGACATAATAATAATTGAAAAAGTAAGTGTGGATCGAAAGCTAGCCCCTTTTTGTCACAGGCCACCCTGGGAAAGTCCCATCTGTTTCATGGGTTCACTTGACATTGTGAAAGCAAAAATCAGATCGAAATGTTTGGTTTTGTTTTGTTTTTTCCTTTACACTCACTTGTCTTGTTTATCTATCCTTTTTTCTGACTTTCATTACCAGAGAATCTAAACTTAGCTTTTTAAAAAAAAAAAAAGAGAATCATAGTACTTATATTCCCAGCAATATTTTGAGATATGAGTATGGCTATTCCCATTTTAGTGTTATAATACTTGGAAAATGGTCAAGAAGTTAGCCGTATCAGTTGAACAAGGAAAGAGGACTTTTTGAGTTTGAGCTTAGTTTCTCAATGGCTGGGTCAGTTTTCCTTTTATAGCCGATGGATGATTAGTAAAGCTGTTGAATGTGTTTGGCTTTGAAGCTTAATTCCCTTAAGCTTCTGGTGAGAACTGAGTTTTCATATCTCAGCAGACAACCTTGGTAATCCTTCCTTCTGTATTCTTGGGTGTAACCTGAGGCATGTTTCAGTGTCACCTGTAACATAAATTACACTTGCACTTAATACAGTAGTCAGGTGATGGGAGTTTTCTTTTGATACTGCAAAAACCATAAAGGTCACATGTATCCTTCCTTCTTTCTGATCTAAAAGGGAGAATATGGCAGCAAACTCCTCCATCATTCAGTAGATGACAAAATTTTACAGTATTCTGCTGAGCTATTTATTACTAGAGTTTTGCTATCCAAAGGTATACAGTGCAGATATCCCATGTGAATTAGGATTAAGTTCCTACTTACTTCCTACACAGTATTACATCATCAACTAGCAGGAAAGAAGCGAGAATAAATTAGTCAGTCATGGCTTGAGTGTTTGGAGACTGAAAACCAAGAGACTCCACACCAAGGAAACCAACTGGTGAACCAGTGCCGTGCTTTACCCACAGAAGAAATTAATCTGTTTATCTCTATCAACCTGATTGTTTAGTTATTTAGCAAAACTAAGAGTGTTTTATTGGCAAAAAATATTATCAGCAAATCTTGTAGTGTCCCTGTTCTTACCAGCGACAAGAAGAATTCTCTTTCAAAAAGGGACCCTTTTTTTACTTTCCACAACATCTCTATGGATAGTAATAATTTGTATAAATAAGAAGAAAAAATAATTCAAAAAGATTTGATCTGTGGTGAAAAATTTGTACCGATATTTGTATTTCCCCACCATACCACATAATTTTTAAATAATGATTAAAAAATGCAGCTTAAGTATGTTGATTCAAATAGTAACACCCCATAGATGCGCCTCAGAGATATTTAGAATGGTGAATTAGGTTGCCATTCTTCATCACAGCCATGATTCTGTGAATGGATTATAGCTCCCACGATGTAGAGAGTTACATACCAATTTATCTGGAAAAGTGAGGAGATACAAAATGCTGTATATTACTTGAGTACCACTCATAACAGAAAGGGAAGATAAACCCTCTAAAACTTCAGCACTCTTCCCAGGCCACCATGATGGTAACTGATAAGAGGAGCTCCTACTGCTTCCTATCACTTTTGAAATCCAGCTCACAACTAAGTTCACCCCTCTTCCTGCTGAAAATCTGCTTCATCCTGACAGATGCCAACCACATGGGAGGTTTCAATTAAAATTCAGGTATCAGTGTCAATGAATGATAAATGAGGGAATCCAACCCATGTTTGAATTCCCTCCACCTCCCATTTTCTTTAACATAATCACTGATACAGTCTTTTCAGCTTTTACTCATTTTAATTGTGCATGATTTATTTCCTTGTTTCATCAGTTCCATCTATCAGAGAAAAATGAGAGTTATGAAAAGGAATCTGAAGGCTGCCAAATACTGATTTTTTATTAATTTTTTCTGTGTATATGATTAATTTCTTCCTAGAACACTGGAGTGACAGCTACATGCACTATGACTCATGTTTAAAATAATGAAATGATGGTAGTATTTAAAACAATATATACACTTATTATATACCTTCCCTCCTTCATAAGGTTTACATACTGAGCAGTGAAAGGGTTAGACCTATAGACCCATTTAACGTGGCAAACCTTAATTATTCTGTTCTTTTACAAAGATAGTGGCATTTAAGCCATATGATTTTAGAGTAAAGGTTTCACTTTCCCTAAGCATTAAGACTTTTCTTAAAAAAAAAAAAAAAGCAAAGAAAAAAAGAAAAACATTTAACTTTGACATTTCATTTATAGGCATTTTAATTATCTGGATGGTTTCCTTTAAATGCTAGATGTAGGCAGTGAAAATTTGTACTTATAGAAGGAGAAACTGCTTCCAGGAGTTCCTAATTTTCATGTGTTATGAATTTTAATGTCTTATGTGGGTCAGGTTTTCACAGTCTTAGAAAAGGGAATACATTGACCTTAAACTATTGTACAGTTGTAATAGTATTTTTAGTCTCTATTGGTTATTTGCGGGCAGGAGCTCTAGTTTGTTTATGCTTCGTTTTCCCTCTACTTCCTTTCCACAGTATCAGAAAAGCCCCAAGGCTTCAGAGACCAGTCTATTCCTTTCCTTTTTTTTTCCCCCCCATCTCCTAACTTTTAAAAAGACAAATACAAGTAACTATGAAATCCACTAGTCCATAGGGTCAGGAAGTTTTCACCCACTCCTGTCAGTTTGGACTGCTATTTTTGAGATAATGAATCCCTGAACTCCCCTCTTGCAGTATCTCCCACTAATGAAGCTGAATTTTTATAGAAACTTTTTTTCCCCATCTCACATCCCTTTTTCCCCCCAGTTTCATTCTGCTTTCGACATTGTTAAGGATGTAGACTACTACTGACCCTGCAGGTAGGATTTGGAAATAATTTTATTTACTCTTAATTTGGTGCTATTTTTATTTCTTTCTTACCCTTGTCACCATTTTCCACCTTTCTTTTGGGTTGACAAGTATAAATAGCAGGAGCAGCTCTAGGAACTTTAACCAGAACACTGCAATACCTGAAATCTCATCATCCCAAAACATCTAAACATAATTCTTCTGTAAATCATAATGATGTCCTTCCTTGAGACTCAGACAGGAAAAAAAAAAGAAAAACAAACAAACAAAAAAACAAACAAAAAATTAAAAACACACCGTAAAATAAAATAAATAAATAAACAAAAAAGATGTTCTAAGCATAATGTTGGTTTAAGTTACATCAGCACCTTTGTCTTGAAGAAGGAGCTGTAACCACAGTTGCAAGCCATAGTACCTGAAATTAGTTATCAAACACATAACCATGAACAACCTGGTCTAGTGGTTGGCATCCCTGCCCCTGGCAGGGGAGGTGGAATTGAATCACCTTCAAGATCCCTTCTGACCCAAACCATTCTATTATTCTGTCATAATTAAAGGCAGGTAGTTTTTTTCTTATCTTTTTACACCATAAAATCAAAAGGGAATTGTATCCAATGTGTTTATTTTTGGAAAAGGCTGAACAGAAAAGGTTGCACGACAATATGACATAGGGGTTGGTGGGTGGTTGCTCCGTTTGAAATTCAAGTTTCTATCCCAGAACTCTGAAATGGAGACTCCAAACAAGAGTCTGCTCAGATAGGGAAATTTTTCCTTCTTGTGTTTTACCTACCTGACTTTTTTTTTCTTTAACAAATCTGGGATGGTGGGACACTGAGCCCATCTGCTACTTGGAAACTCATGAAATACAAATAACTGTACATTTCACTCTCTCTGACTTTGGGGAAGAACAACGAGCACAAGTTAGCTTTCCAGGCCGCAAGTTGCCATGAATGTATGACATTTTTAGTACTTGTGATCCTAGATCAACAGATTAAATTTTTTTGGACAGCTCATGATTTTCCTTTCAATTTTAAGTTTTCTGCAGCATGCCCTGCTTCACTTTTAGCGCATGACTAACCCCTTCGACTGCAGTAACTATAAGCAGGTTTTGAATGTTATAAGCAAAAGCTGGAGTTCTTTTGCCAATCAGAAACATGCGCTACTTAACAGAACAGACATCAGTCCTTCACACACTAGCCAATTCGCAGCTTTAAATATTTCACGAAAATATGGTTTCAAGTTTGATGAAGAAAAACACAAAGATTAAATTTGGAAACAAATCTGTTCTGCCATATTATTTTTTTCCAAGAACACTAAGGGTTGATGACTGCTTTTATTCCTTGCTTTTATTTTAGTGTTTTCATCATATGAGTTCTATGCAACTCAGATGCAAAAAAACCCACAAACAAACAAACAAACAAAAAAACCCAAACAAAAAAACCAGAAAAACAAAACCAAACAAACCAGGAGCAGGGACAAGTTTTATTGCTAAAGCTTGTTGAAGTTCACTGAAATGAACTGCTTTATACGAACTCTGAGTCAGACATGGTGCATGGAGCAAATAATATGTTAAACAGTAAGGTGAGCACTGAACTAAATGGAGCTAAGTACTTAATGAGCAGAGAGCTAATGAGTTTGTGAGTTAGCAATCTAAGGAGCTGAGGTTCTCTTCTGCAAGCAGGTAATCTGTAGTTTCCAGATTCTGGCTTACCTTTAGCTAACTATTTCTAATTTCAGCTATTCTTTTCCCAAAATGTGCTACTTCAAAATTGCTTCTTGCTGCTTGTGTGAAAACTAGATTCTTATAAAGAATCCTTTCCGTATCCATCCACCATTACTGAAAATCATAGGGAGCTGCTTGGGTAGAGGAAAATTTAGCTAAAAAATTAAGTAAAATCTGTTAGACCTGTACTATTTTCTTACCCTGCAATTCTTATGACATGGTAGCAGCACAATAAGCAGTGTTAGAACTTAAACAGCATCCTTCTCCAAATGCAATGAGCCCTAAAAAAACCAGCAGATCCACCTGTGAAGTAAATTATTTGCCATGCTGGTGGAGTTTCATAATATACTTTTACTTTCTTCATCCCCATAAAATCTTATGCTATGAAACAGAGGATGACCACACAGCTGAATGGGTTTTAAAGCACAGTGTCATGTGGTTACTTTTATAACAGTCTAACATGTTTGAAATTGGGTCTGACATCGGGGGAGAAAAAAAAAAAGATTAATAGGCAAACAGGTTCCTCAGTGTCTTAAACTATCCATTCTCTTTTCCAGTGTTGTCGTATGCCTTTCAAATAATCTTTATCCTCATATTTATGAAATTATTTTTTCATGTAAGGTACAATTCTTCATATTTTATTTTATGTTGTTTTATTTTGTGTTATTATTTATTTATTTTTGCTTTGAGAGAGGTTTTCAACATTGAAAAATTGAGTCATAAGAATGCGTAAAATGTACTATATAAGCACAGGTTTTTTTCCTGTGTTTATCCAGCTGACCTGTTGTCCCTTCCCTTAATATCTCCTGGGCTGTTTCTCATCAGGTGTGGCAAAGCTCTAGGAGATCTCAGAGGCTTTTGTGAAATGTATGTGCATTAAAAAATTTCAACATATTACAGATAACCCCTGCATGAGCTCAGTTTTTATCTCAAGAGTGATAAATGCCTTAGCAGAGAGGAACAAAAAATGTGGACTTCTCATCTTACAAGAAATCAAAAAATTAGATGAGACATGCAGAGCTGCAAGAAAAAAAATACATTATTCATTTCCTCTGCTAATAAAGGAATTGATCTTGATAGTCCTGTAAAAGTTGGGCCTCTGGTCATAGCTTGTCCCCACTGTAGTCAACAGAGAAAATCTGCTTTGACAAAAGGCATCTCAGACCTTCTGAAGATAAATCTCTAAACTAGGTGAGATGATTAGGACTCTGGAGCTATCCTTCTCTGACATTTAAGGATGCCTAGGCTTCTAGAAAGAGCCAAAGTGATAAGTTTAAAAGGAAGGTTTAGCTTTCAGACAGCTGAGGCTACATGAAATGTTAAAGGGCTACCAGGCTCCAACTGAGGGAGCTGAGTGGCCTACTCATATCTGCTACATGGGAGGTGCATCGAGGGTGCAAGAGTCTCTGTCATTTAGAAGTCCTCAAAGAGAACTGAGTGTGAAGAGAAACAGTGCTCTGAAAAACACAGCTTACAAGGAAAGAGTAAAAGATTAGGTGATTTTTGTGTTCAAGAAGTGAGCGTGTGAGCACTGCTGCGTTCAGGATAATCAACCTATTCCTGTGTTTGGAGTGGAAACTGCAAGTTGTGGAGAAGTTGAGATAACCTCAAAAAAAACCTTTGAAGAGTGAGAATTTAAAGTACTAATGTGACAGCCTGACGATGCTACGAAGATGACTGAGGTCTGAGGATCCAGGAGATGTAACTGATCCCACATGGCAGTAGGGAAACATGCTGGATGATTTGTCAGGATCATTTATTGCCTTGTTTTCTGTGATTCTGAGAGGACAATGTCAGCACACATACTTTTAGCATGAACAGTGGTAAACTGGTGCTGAGTTTAAAGGCAGAATCAGACTGTTGGTTTCCTAGTTTCTTGAACTTGATACAGGGAAGCTAAATACTTTTTAAACTGCCATGGGTTTTTTTAACATAATTTTAAAAAGTGGAACAACGCTGGTCTTCTTAGGAAAAAAAGAAAAAAGAAAGAAAAAAGAAGAAAAGAAAAATACCCAACCAAACAAAACTATGATAGCCAGGATATGAGAGATTCACTGAGATGTCCCTGTCCTTGATGAGAAATCACAAGGAAGATTACTGCCACTGCTTGCCTATACGCTCTGACTTATCAGTTGGTCTGGGAGTTTAGGCTCCTGCGATATTGAATGAAGATTATAAGCCAGATGGGCCACAAATTCTGTCAAGCCTTCTTGGCAGCTGCTCTCATTACAAAAGCCAGCCAGCCTTTTCCAAAAATAAGAATGTGAAGCAAATTGGGCTTATAGACCCTTATAATGCAATTGCACGCAGAGATGGGGACCTGAGCGGGCAGGCAGAAATATTATTGATGGCTGCTGAAAACAGGGAATAAGATGTTATTAAGCCAAGTCAGAGATAGATATCGATAGCTAATATAAAGCCTTTATTGGTTTACAGGCTCCAGGAAAGAGGGTTCAGAGCTTCGACCCTTTGCTTTGCTTTTAATTTCACTGGAGATGCAGGGTTTATGAATAAAACATATCTTCACTCATGATTCTGATATTAGTCACTGCTTTCTGTGTCCCTCATTCTCTCAAAGCAAGCAACATGCACTAACTACATAAACTTTGAAAACACTATTTTACAGAGGTGGGGATGGATGCAAGCTGACAAAGAGGGAGTATTCTGGGAGAAAAGAAAGAAGAGGAAAAATAAGATAAAAAACAAGAAAGTGAATGAAAGACTGAAAAACAGATAAATAGGATGAAAAGTAGAGGAATAGAACAAAGTTCTGAAAGACAAAATGAGATAAGAATCTATGAAAGGTTGGAAGGATTCACGTTGCCTTCCTCCTCTGATGAGGTATAATGGCAGAGTTGTTCTGCTTCTGCTTTACATCTGGTACTCTCCAGCTGCATTCATAGAAAACACAAGATTTTCAGCAAGAAGTATAGGGATTCCCAAAGCCATGTTGTACATAATTTGACTCTATATCCTATTTATTCTAGTGTATCCATGGGCATATGTAAAATTATGAACAGTGATGTATAAAGAGGTTTGGAACCTTTCGTAGGCTTCTCGGACACTCTCCAGAAAAACCTACAAAATATCTCCAGAGTGTAGAATATTTCAGAATGCTAATAAGGGTTAGGAGAGAAAATATATGAAAGAGAGAACAAAAATAACCTGTAATAAACTTTACAAGCCGTTAACAGCCCAAGTCAGTACTCTTCTGGGTAGTGCAGCAGAACCACCCCAAGATCCTGCACTCCACTGTCCTGGTTTTGGCTGGGAGAGAGTTAGTTTTCTGCCTAGTAGCTGGGCCAGTGGCGTGTTTTTGATTTAGTATGAGAATAATGTGTATAAGACAGTGATGTTTTAGTTGTTGCTCAGCAGTAGTCACTCTAATCCAGGACTTTTTGGTTTCCCTTGCTCTGCCAATGAGTGGGGGCGCATGAAGCCAGGGGGCAACATGACCAGGAGGGCTCACCCAAAGAGAACAAAGGGTCTTCCACAACATAGAGCATCATACCCAGTATAAAACCGGGGTAGTTGGGCAGGAGGTGCCAACTACTGCTGGGGGACAGTTTAGGCATAGGTAAATAGGTGGTGAGTTTTGTCTTGTGCTTCACTTGTTTCTCTTGGGTTTAATTCCTCTCTGTCTTTTCTTATCTCACTTTTCATTAAGATTCTATTATTATTATTACCTGTCTGAAACCACAAGTTTTAATTTTTTTTTCAATTATCCTCCCCATCCCGGTGTGTGGGCAGGGAGCGAGTGAATGAGTGGCTCTATGGTACTTAGTTGCCAGCTGGGGTTAAACCTTGACACCACTGTAAAATAGCACAATATTTGGTTGTAAATACTGTCAGGTATGCTATATTTTCTTCATACAGTTTGTTTTTTTCCTTTGGAAACAAATACGCAGGGCATAGTTTTTGCTGTTGAAGCTTTAGACCAAGACTGGATTTATACTTCGGACTCAAATATTCAAAATGCTCCAAGGTCACCCAATTTAGATAGACAGTGTAGCTTTAGTTCCCATATCTCATCTAGCCTCATCCACGACAGATTTACTTAGATGTATGAAAATGGAATTAAGATCCTTTCCCCACAATTTAGTCAGAACATATATGTGGTTACCATAGAGTAATAAAGTATACTTGAACTAGGGAATGCTCCTCTGAAGTAATGAACAAAGAAGAATGTGGCACTGACTTGTTGTTCAGAACCTACAAAAGAATGAACAACTACAAAAAAACAGACCGCTCCAGTAAGTTGTTCTTATCTCAACCTGTGATATGTACCATTTTTTGCCTCCTATTGGAGAGGGTGAGAGGAGCAGCTTGTGGTCTTTTTAGTGGGACTACTAAAATTGGGAGTAACACTCCTAAACCACAAAAACACAAAAAAAAAAAAAAAAAAAAGAAAAAAGAAAAAGAAATGCATTGATGAGGTCAGATTTGGATAAAATACTGACAGTGGACATAAATGAGTTTGTCAGAAGAGAAACAGAAATTCCGAAATGCAGATTTTGGGGTCATACAAAATCTGAATGAAATAGTTATTTCATACTAAATTGATTATTTGAGCCACTCTACAGCATAGTGTCAGCTATGAATTTCGCCCTGTGAAGCTAAGGATGTTCTTTTTGGTGTGGACAAATGTTTCAGAACACAGTAAGTTCCAATAAAAGGACTCCAACATGGAGTTAAGAGGAGTAGAGATGACAGAAATATTCACCTTCTTGATAAATGTCAGAGAGAATAGCTATAAGCTGATATTAATGGTATTTCAGTGACCTAGTCACAGACGAAATAACTTTGTACACTTCTAGGATAGAAGTTGTGCAGGATTTTGTCCTTGTTTTGAATGAGTGGTTGCAAAATAAGAAATCCATAATTCCCTTCAAATTTGAAGTATTGCTTTTTTCTTTAACTGTGATCTTTCAACATTGTTGTCATAGTTATATCCCAAGTTGTAGAGAAGTAAGAAAGAACCACTTTAGGCTTTAGGATGCTCATTTGCAAAGTGCACAGGATAAAAGCAACTGTGTCATTCAGCCTATGCTTCACAAATGAAAATAATAGCTGAAATGTATGCCAAATTGACTAAACTAATCAACCACCCTTTTGATGGGGTTATTATGCAATCACTACACTTTCTTCCAGAACATTTATGAAATCACAGACGATGCGATCCAGTTTTCATAAGTATTAGTTCAGAAAATAGACTATAATTCCACCACCTCTCTGCCTCCCTTTCTAGTGTGTTATAATTAATAATGAGCCTGAATGTTGTTTTGCTTTTCACAGCTTTAAAGTCAGAACCGAGGCTGTTATTCCATCTTCCGTTCACTTCATAAATTTTATGGAAAGACAACTCAGGTATTAAAACAATCACTTGGGCTTCAGGCTCTACTTCCTTGCTCTTCTGTCTTCCCATTTCTGTGAGAAAGGGATGATACCACCTTACCTTTCTCCTTTTGTTTTACTGGGATTTCTATTATAAGCAACCTTCAGAAAAAGCTATGACACTTCCTAAATAGGGAGAGAAAGCAACTGGTTATCTGAATAGAAAAACTGATCCTTTGAGTTGCATCTATTTTTGATCTACTATGAAACACTGGGTGGTGAGACACTGGCATAGGTTACCCAGAGAAGTTGTGAATACCCCCTCATTGGAATTGTTCAGGGTCAGGTAGGATGACACTTTGAGTAGACTGGTGAAAGGCGTCCCTGCCAATGGAAGGATTTTATCTATGCAATCCTTAAAGTTCCCTTCCAGTCAAAACTATTCTGTGATTTTATGGTTCTACAGCAGTAATAGCACCATGCAAGCACCAGTAATAATGAGCATTGCAGCAGCTCCCAGTGAGTGTTAGACAGCTTTAGTTGAAACAAGGGAGAATTTATCAGTTTTACAGAATCACACAATCAATCAGGTTGGGAAAAACCTCTGAGATCGAGTCCACCCTTTGACCGAATGCTACCTTGTCAATTAGACCATGTCCAGTCATTTCTTGAACACCACCAGGGATGGTGACTCCACCACCTCCCTGGGCAGCCCATTCCAATGTCTAATCACCCTTTCAGTGAAGAAATTCCCCTAACATCCAACCTAAAACTCCTTTGGTGCAGCTTGAGGCTATGTCTTCTTGTCCAGTCACTAGGTGGTTGGGAGAAGAGCCCGACTCCCCCTGGCTACAACCTCCTTTCACCTAGTTGTAGATTCATAAGGTCATCCCTGAACCTTTCCTTCTCTTGCTATATAACTCCAGCGCCCTCAGCTGCTCCTCATCATGCTTGTGTACCAGATCCTTTTTCAGCTTCGTTGCCCTCCTCTGGACTCTCCAGCACCTCAATGTCCTTCTTGAACTGAGTGGCCCACAACTGGAGATGTGGCCTCACCAGTGCCCAGTATAGGGCAGAATCACCTCCCTACTCCTGCTGGCCACACTATTGCTGACACAACCCATTACATCCTTGGACTTCTTGGCCACTTGGGCCCACCTGTGCTCATGTTCAGACACTGTCAACCGGCATCTCCAGGTCCTTACCTGCTGGGATGCTTTCCAGCCCCTCTGCCCCCAGCCTGGGAGTTGCATGGGGTTATTTTGGCCAAACTGCAAGACCTGGAACTTGGTCTTATTGAACCTCATACCACTGGCTTCAGCCCATCTATCCAGCCTGCCCAGATTCCTCTGCAGAGCCTTCCTACTCTCACGTAGATCAACACTCCCACCCAACTGGGTGTTGTCTGCAAATTTATTAAAGGTGGACTTGATCCCCTCATAGAGATCATTAATAAAGATATTAAACCTTGAATAAAAGTTTGACTACTACAATATGCAGAGCAGAACTGGCATGAAAAATGAAGATTGGTCCTATGACTCATGAGTGAACCATACTGCTCCAAGATCTAGCACCAACTTAGAACAGAAGATGATCCAGAAAGAGGCTTTACAGCACAGTTGCAAAGTCTCCCAGTAGCACAACTGGTAAGATGAGAATTTCAGCTAAGAACAAATTGTGGCAACTGCCCTCTAACACAAACAAGCAATAAAGGCAGCTGACAAGACTTGGCCAATAGCATGACCTGGATTGTGTTTTGTGCTTGTATTCAATTACTTTAAATGAAATGCAAATACATTACAAAAAAAAAAAAGAAAAAAGAAAAATCTCAAGAAATTAATACCTTCCAATCCCACTGACCACCTTCCAATTCACCCACCTGCTGCAAAGCTTCCCAGCATGTGGCACTGTATGCCCTCAATAGTCATAGCTCTTCTTTTTCCAGCAGCAGTGACTAAATGTTTCACTACCACAGCTGCTTTTTGGCTCAGTTGCTGCTCACTGGTTGTACTTCAATTTCTCTTTTCATTTTAGATTTCAGTGGCCCCTTTTCCCATTATACTGAGTAATATATGAGCCTGAATGATGTGTGTAATGGGAAACTGATGTTATGTGTGTACTTTATTGACACAACTGACAAGAAAAGCCTTAGCCTACATCTCTAAGTAGTGTAATTTATTGTTCACTATCCCCCACTCACCCACATATAATAGTAAATGAGAGAAAAAGAAAGCAGAATTGTAATATTACTCTTTCCCCAAATACTTACAAACAAACAAACCAAAATCATTAAACCTGAAAGAAGTGTTTCTTGTCTCTTACACTGCATGACTAGAGAGTAATGTCTAAAATTTTGCCCCTAGACAGGGAGGTGGATGAAGTCCCACTTCTTTTCATTTCTTAATCTAAGTCTTGAAATGATTGTCTCTTCAGGGATTATTGTCAGCTGTTTCACTGGAGTTTTGTTTCTCTTCTCCACAAACACTGTACTTGTCCACAGAATATAGTTTTAAAATGGAATTAAATTCTATTAAATCCAATAAATTGAATGAAAAGCAGTGACAGAGACACTGACAGCACTGTCAGATGATCATTAATATTGTCTTAACAAGTAGGTCAAGCTGTGATAATCAACAGTATGATGTGGTGGCTTTTGAGATATGTTAAATTGTTTGTTCATTATTGTTGATCCCCATATAACCCACTGGGATGAGAAATCTCACTTTAACAAGCATAAGACAACATCAGGATGGGGATTGGTGTCCTGTGAGTTGAACTCTATATGTCTACCCTGCAATGGTTAATTAATTGTTTCCAAGTTGCTGAGTGTCCAGGATGACAGCAGTCAGTGTTGGCATGTGGTTATATTACCTTGGCAATGAGTTTGCATATTGAAACAAGTTTTTGGTAGGGTTAAATCAGATCATCAATAGCTATTGCAGGTGAATATAAACAGTGTCAATGCAGCAACTTCTTACAAAAATAATCTACAAAACTCTGAGCTTCCAAATTAGGATAATCTCCAAGGTGTGATATGTATGTATACATATACATAAGAAAATCAGAATATTTTCTGCATTTTCCCTTCCAAGCTGTTTTTATTATTTTATGTTTCCTTTGGGAGTTTAGAAAACTGTTGGATTATAACTCCTTTGCTTTGCCTCCCTTCTCACCTATGTGCTTTTCCGCCTTTTTATATATGATTATTAGATTCATTGGTTTACAACCACAAAGGACCTTGTGGATAAGTAATCTGACCTGCATGAGTCCCAGCACAGGCTTTCATTGTTCCTGTACCTAATCCTAAAGCCTGTCATTGAACTAGAACACACATTGGTGAAAGGCACTTAGTTTTGATAAAGATTTCAAGATTTCAGCAGTAAAGAATCCATTCATTATAAGGGGTGAGTAGAGACGCTATGCAAAGATGTCTGGGGATTTGCATTTAAAATAGGAGTAAAATCTCTTTTTTACAGCTGAAAGATTGAATTTGCTCTCCTACTTTGGCATAATAACATTCAAACTGAATTTTCTATGTTCTTTGATTAGTAAAAAGAGTCCATAACTTCTGCATAAAAAACCAGAAAGAATACTTCCTTTGTGAAATTATTCTGCTTTCCTCAGGTTTCTTTGGGCTTCTTTTAAAATGAAACTAGTTAGAAGACCAGAATATTTCACACATTTCCTCATTTCAAGATGCTCTTTTAAAGTTATTCTACTTTTCCAGGATGAAAATATGGTACTATTCTTTCCTCCTCTGGTTCCTTCACACTCACACAGTTTCTCTCATTGCTGGAAAGCCATTAGAAAAGATAAGAACAAATGTTGTTTGCTGAAACTGTTACTTCATAAAGGTCTTATCCTCCAAATGCTTTAATACCCAGTATTTAAAAACATAAAATCACTCAATAAGAATAGTAATCAAAAAAGTCTCACTACTTTTGAATTAAAAAAAAAATAAATGTCTGTGTTATTTTGCAATATATATGTTGCCCAGGATTTATCTGGACAATACTTCCAACAGAAACTAAGTTTGGGGATTTGCAATATTGGAGTTCTTTCCTTAATTTATATAAATGAATATGGAATGTCACCAGAGTAACATAGTTGTTAATGTTCCCAGTGTTGTTCCCTTTCTAATCAAAGAGAGTCTGCAAATGGTCTGTCCTTGACCATTCTTTACTGGCCTGTTTTCCCAGGACCCCACAGTATTAGGATTTACCCTCATGACATGAAAAGCTCATTGGTATGACACAGGAAATAGGCCATCACGAGTTTCACGCATTCAAAATTCTACCACTTAATAATTTCAAGATAAAAAAAGGATTAATTTTGCTTATTTTAGAGGGCTTCCCTTGTCATGAAGAACCATGGGCATTTGCTCTGTCCTGGAAATGAAAAACAAAGCATGTTAAAGCCCTTTGGGTATATCACACTCTAATCCATTTGCAGGAAAACAGATATCTGACATTCTGATCTCTAAGATACTAATAGCTTTTTTTAAAAATCACGTACTCTAGCTCATTTTTTGAGGAAAACAGTAATGTTCTGAGGTTAGCAAAGCAATTGTACAAACTCTTAGGTGCCTTCCACTGGCATTTAACCAGTGCACTCCTGCAGCCACGGCACAGGCCATCTTATCAGGAGGAATGATCAGTAGGGGGGGAAGGATCTGTCGAAGGGATTGGAAAGGATGTGTTTTTCTGTAGGAGTTCTGTCCCACAGCTACAGAGAGATGTCAGAGCACTCACTGCACATGATGCAGGCAGATTAAAGTGAGAGCTCAGGAAAGGAACACGAAAGAAGTGAAACTACAACGGCTGAGACACTGTGGTGACTCCACAACTTTAGTTAGCGTGGAAATCAAATAGCTTGTGACCATGTATTTTCTCTGTGTTGTCAGGAGGCAGGTATAATTGAATTGGTTAGATAACCTCCACCTGACATTTCTTATTTTCCAGAAAATTTTTAAATTTAAATTATTTTTCTCTAATTACAAGTAGAGAGGTAGAGACGTACACATTTAGGATAAGGAATCATTAGGATTCAGTAGGAATATATCAGTAGGATATAAGGAGTTAAAGACTTATAGAAAGATACAGAGCATAGGGTGGTTTCCATATAAACTGTTTTAGGAGAAAAATGGTTATGATGGAACTAAAGTAGGTATAGGTGAAACAAAAAACACCACAAGGACAATCTAGTGATCACAAATCAGTTCCTCTAGAAACTAAATAATGCAAAAAGGAGGTGTTTTTGCTTATAATTTTAACTTCATTCTTAACACTCATGGTTTTCCAATTTTGGCTTCTCTCACCCTAACTTTTCCACACTGCCTACTTATAATCATTCTTTTAAAGATATTGTTATTCTTACTATTAAAAGAGAAGCACTTCTTAGTATTGAATTATTTGATGCTATTTCATTTTATTTCTCTCAGATGCCACAAAAATAAAATGTATAGGTGTGAAATGAGCTTGAAAACATTGGGTATGGTACAGAGGAGAATTTAACCTTGCGACAATGTAACATGACCCATTTCTATTACATAAAAATGCTTCCTAAAAACTCACTCACCATGTTCACTTAGAAATTCAAAATTATCATTTTCAGATACCACTTAATTAATATGTCCTTGTATATTGAGAAAGCATCTCTCTGCCTGAAAACTCAGTAGTTCATTGCAGTACACCTGCAAAACACAACATTTTCTAGACAGAAAACTAGTGGTTTGTTTGGGTTTCAGTTTCCCCCTTTAACAAGGAAATGCCTTCAACTGGATTACTTAAATAAATTTTTATGATATTTGAACCAAAATAACTAAAACCAAAGCCAAAAATGCACGCATAATTTCTCATTCCCATAAAATAAAATATTGAATGTTTGAGGTCAACTAAAATGTTTTACTAAGATCAAAATATATCATTCTGATTTAATGTATTATTTACATTTTGTCTATTTCATGTGAAAAATTTTAAAGATACTCAGAGATGGAAATTCAAATTCTAAAATTCTAGAAATTACAAAAATTCTGGAAAAGTTCCTTTTATAAGTTTAGGGGTTTTTTTAATGATTTGTCTGGAAAAAAAATAGACCTTTTTTTTCATTTTGTTTTGATGCTTCACAAAAACATTTTGCCAGGTTTTGCACTTCGGAAGGTATCAGAGCATCTGACACTCATGTTAAATCTGTATCTCAGCTGAGAAGCAGAGCAAAGAGGTTTTATGGGACTAAAAGCTATAGCTCCTAGATAGTAGTAGATCATGAAACAGAGGGAATCAAGTGGTTCCGTGCCACAAGGAAACATGGATGCTCATGGTTTGGATGAGTAAATGCTCTGGGTACAATGATGGTTGGATGGATGAGCCCAGAGAGTGGTGGTGACTGGAGTTACATCCACCTGAGGCAGGTCAGAGTGGTGCTGCTCAGGGCTCAGTACTGGGGCCAGACCTGTTTAATGTCATTGTCAGTGATCTGGATGAGGGTATTGAATTCACTTCCAGTGAGTTTGCAGACAACACTGAACCTTATCACTCTCTACAACTTCACTGAACTTCTTCTGAGTATCTTCACTGAAAGGGTGGTCAGGCATTGGAACAGGCTGTCCAGGGAGGCATTGGAACCATCCCTGGAAAAGTTTAGAAAACATGGGAATGTGACACTTGAGGATATGGTTTAGTGGTGAACATGGCAGAACTTAAATATCTTTTCCAAACTAAATGAATCTATGATTCGCTAATTTTATATAGTTTTAAGTTTGAACTTGGTAAAATTAATTGAACACTTAATGTTTATATTTACTATTTAAATTTACTTGTAGTGTTTTAAGGTAATTTCAAGGACTTTGAGAGGTTTAAGTATGATGTTTTAGTGATCATGATTATATTCCTGCATCTATTTTTTTCCTTAGTATTTTTCAGCTTTCATAATTCAACAAGATAAACCCAGTTTCTCTTCTGACCAGCTAATGTGTCAGTACATGAAAACCATTCTTTGTTTCTCTTCTCTTTTTATCACAATGGTAGTTTCTTTGTCAGGGTAATGGAGACAGACATTTCACAAATCTCAGTCTCTTACCCATATCATTTTATGATGTGACTATCTTTTTGGTTCATTTCAGATGTCTTTTAAAAGCTTTTACTGGGCTTCATCTTGGGCTTTGATCTGCTTAAATTATGTATCCTTTACTAAACAGAGAATGTAGAGTGTAACATACATTCTTCTTAAACTTTGTCACCAAATCTTAGGTAGTGTCTTGCTGTTATGCCTCTGTCTTCAGGAGGATCATTCTGTGTTTTTGGTTTGTTGTTTTTTTTTTTCTTTCTTTTTGTATCAGCACAAGGCTCTGGATTCATCATTATACCACTCAGGAAAATCTTAAGTCCTTGCAAGCAGTCCACATCACTCACAGTGCAATAGAGGCCATCATCTTTCTTATTAAAAAAAAAAAAAAAAAAAGAAACCCCCTCCCCCTAAAAAAAAAAACCAAAAAACCCCAAATCCCCCAAAACACAAACAATCAAAAAACCCAAACCAAACAAACAAAAAAAACCCTCATAAGATCAACCTAAAAATAAGTGTGAAACTTCTTGTGTGGAACTCATTTTTCTCAGCTGAGGTGAACCTTGCAGATGTCTCTGTGGTAAGTGGTGTAGCTGTTTTCTGTATTTTCATCCAGATTTGGAATCTGTGGCACACAGATAAATTTCTTTGAGCTCAGAGCTAGATCTTCTGCTTTCATATCTATTTTGTGCATTGGTAAACAAACTGAGAACTTTGTCCTACTGATAATTTTATTCAAAGGACTTACTTTCACAAGAACTTTTAAATGGGAGCCTTACCCAGGAAAAGTAGGTGAGAAAATGTGAAGTGATCTTATATGTGTTTTCATCCAAGGAAAAGTAATATTGCAGAGCTGACCAAGACCTTTTCTGACATTAGAGTAGTGCACTGAGACCTCTGTGACAAGTCTCTGGGATATTACCAGCTACATCTATCCTTATAAGTGAAAAACACCTGGGATTCTTCTCGGGCACTGGAAGCAGCAGAATGAGCCTGACCTGTATTGGCTTAACTTGCTTATCCTCTGAAACAAAGTAATTGCATGTGAACTACTCATTAGAAATCATCTCTGGATTAAGCTAACTCCTTATCCATGCCTAAGAATTGATTCAAGGAGTTCTAGATGGCTTAGGTCAAAAATGTGTCACAGACAGGTCTAAGTATATAATGCTGTAGCTGATCAGGTTTCTGTGCCCAGATATATTCCCTGGCACTAAACAAGTTCAATTTATTTGTACAGATATTGCTACAGGATCCTTGATAAAAATATGGATTTAATAATATAGCGTAATGCACAAATGCATCATGCCTTTCAGCCTAGATACTTCTGAAGACATTTACTAAGCAAGAACAAAACACCATTTCTAGAGTAAAATTCCTTTTAAGGCCCTGCATATCTGTAGATACATTTGAGAACAGAATTTAATCCCCTGGAGCTGAGGATAAATAAATTGCTGCAATGCAGTCACCTCTCAGGTAAAACATGTGCAGCTCCTGAAAGAAGTAAAGAAAAGGATCTGTAGCCTGCATTCAGACCAAACTCATTTTTCATGGCATGACTCTGTTTCTGTCTTGTATTAATGTCATCTTAGCTCCAGATAGTGTCAGTGTCAGTTACATTCCATTCAGTGAGCCACAAAAAGCACCTACAGCATTTTGTGCGCTCAACCTGGAGGCAATCTGCTAACACTCAAGTGCTCATTGAATGGAAAATGATGCAACAGTTGACTAGCTGGAAAAATTATACTATGCAATAAACAACGTGCTTTTCTGTTGCCTCCTCTCTGACCCATCGCAGACAGGCATCCCTCAATGTATCCCTTGTGTGGGAGACTAGAGAGTTAAAAGTCAGGTAAGGTAACAGAGAATAAAAAACACTGAGGATGAATACAACAAGTTGAATAAGCCTTCCTTGGATTTAATGTGTTTGATATTCCAAAGACTGTGACTCTACTCAGAGAGAAAACATGACTATCTCTATTTGCTCCTCTTCTTCCTCAAATTGCTGGCATACTTGGGGTGTTTCTTCTAAGATTTTAAGTAGTTTTATTAATGGATTGAAAAGTGTATATTTTTGGTATCTTCAGAAAGAAAAAAAGCAAAATGTTCTTATTTTTACTCTAGTTTGTTTTTTTTTGTTTTGTTTTTGGTTTGTTTTTGGTTTGAGGTTTTTGGGGGGGGGGGTTTGTGCTTGTACAAGCCCTCTCCCCCGTAAAAAGTCCTCCTTATTCCACTTTGAAGTGCTTCAATTAAAAACAAAACAGCAATGACAAAGTCGAACAACTAAATAGTCAACCATTTTTAAATGAAAATATGGTATTTTGCATTAACTTCTCTTAATAAATCATATTCTTGCAATCTCAAGAGGATTCTTTTTACTCAATGACAGTCATGTCATTGGTCTTACTATTTCACTATGGTGCTATATCCAGTGTGGAAAAGACTGAGCTTCGCTACTTTTTTATTAGGAGGTTACACCAAAAAAACTATCTCTAATTTTGCAGATATTGATAATTGTCTTGATGTAGCAAGTCCAGCTTTCAAGTACAGTTTTAAGTATTATCATTATGACACAAAAAAATGGTCACAGTTATTGCAGAAAGTGGCTGAAAAACGAGAAAGCACCACAAACCATTGCCAGCAGCTCAAGGGAGGTGATTCTGCCCCTCTACTCAGCCCTGGTGAGGTCACAGCTTTTGGAGTTTTTGGAGCAGGTGCAGAGGGCTAAAAAGATGATTAAGAGATTGGAGCATCTCTCTTGCAAGGAGAGGCTGAGAGAATTGGGCCTGTTTTGCCTCAAGAAGAGAAAACCAAGGGAGGACCTCATCAACATCTATCAGCATCTGAAGGGAGGTGTCTGAGGATGGACCAGGCTCTGCTCTTTGGTGCCCAGCAATAGGACAAGAGGCAACGAGCAGAAACTGATGCACAGCAACTTCCAGCTGAGTACGAGGAAGAACTCCTTCCCTCTGCAGTGACAGAGCATGAACAGACTGCTCAGAGAGGGTGTGGAGTCTCCCTCACTGGAGATATTCCAGAATCATCTGGACACAATTATTGTGCTCTGGGTTGGATGGCCCTTCTTGAGCAGGGAGGTTAGATCACGTGATCCACAGAGGTCCCTTCCAACCTTACCCATTCTGTGACTCTGTGATTCTGTAAGCCTTAGCCAGGAGATCAAAAACAATAAAAAGTAATTTTTGTTTCTATAGTCCTATAACTCCTTATTTCCTCATCCTAGACACATTCCCTTCAGAGATGCAGCTATGAATTGTCCTTTCTCAGAAGATGTCATGAAACTATTCAGCCCTCTGTTCTGAGCTTTGGCACATTCTTTCTGTTTCCTCTCTCTTTTGCATTCAACAGAAATGTGGTTCAGGTCTTTAAGACTATGCAAGAGCTTGCTTGGGTGACAGGTACGGTGGATTGTACAGATTGTTGAGGGGACTGCAGTAAACACTGCTGCTGTTGAGCTTTGCAAATAGCAATCAGATGTTTCTACCCCACATGGTTTCAAAGTACCTGCCCCAAGATGGATGGTTCAATCAGCATCAGATGTTTAGTTCCTCTTCTCTTCTCTGCCAGCCATAAAGAAGTGACACTATGGATTTCTCATGTGGAGACAGGCTTTGAGGCTGGAAACCAGCCTACAGTGCAGAGGAGTCCATGGCATATTAAAGATACTGAGCTGAAGGTAAGTGTTATCTCATGAAAATCAAGTCAATTCAAGTTTCTGTCTGCATGGAACATGCTGGAGATAAATCTTGAAACAAGTGTGTCTAACTGTATATTTGAACAGTGGCCTTGCAACCTCCAAGAGTCAAGAGAAGTTTTGACCTTGGAAAGTAAACTTTGCATACGCAAAGTTTTGTGACTTCACTATGGAATTGTCTATGCTATATCCACAGTGCAAGTGTGGCATTCCTACAGCTGGGAGTTTGTGAGATAAGTGGTATTGGCAAAAAGCCACTTTCCATGAAGTAAAAGTGCTGATAAATTCCTATGTCTCTACTAAAGCTCTAACAAACTTCTGGCCAATAAGACACTTCAGGAGACACACAGTTGAAGTTTCAGACTTTGAGTCTCTCAGTTCAGACTTTAAGTCTCTCAGAGTCATAGAAAGTGACTCTATGACAGCTGCATTTTTCCAGTCCATATTTATCACATCTTATTTTAAGAGATATCGAAACAGACTGAAGTTTAGGTCCCTTTCAAATGAAATATTCCATCCTATCCTATTCTATTCTACTCCATCCCATTCTATTCTGTTCCATTCCATTCCATTCCATTCCATTCCATTCCATTCCATTCCATTCCATTCCATTCCTATTCCACTTTTTCTGAAAACAGAGAGAACTGGTGGTGTCTGAAGGGTTTTCAGATCCTGGAGGGACTGCATCTTTCCTTGGAGGTGAGTACAGAGACTAGGGCCACAAACCTTCCAGCTTGAGTGCCACAGAAAGTTAGACAGAATTTATCTAGCCCTTCACACAAGGTTAATATAAAAATGTAACTTGTATATTAAATCCTGCAGTGTGTTGATGTAATTCTTTAATTACTGTGCCGGTGCTTCTCCATGTTATTTAAACTTAGCATCTGTGCAATGCAAGTTCTTGGCTGCTCTGTAGTTTACTGCGAGATGTATTCAAACCGCCCCCAGTTGGTATCTGCTGAGCAAGGCTGTTTAAACTCTTGAGACTAAAGATCCTGAAAAACTAAGGAGGAACAATCAATGAGTAATTAAGAGTGATGCAGATCACATAGGACAGATCCATATTTCTCACCATAACAGAAACCAGCAGTCATTTACACTGCAATTAAAATAATGGGCCTTAAAATAATGCTGGATTTGTCACAATATATTACTGCAGAACTCTGCCAGCAGTTAAATTTTGACTACCACAGCAACATATTTTAGCTATATTTTAACTAGTAGACAAGTTCAATGATATGAACAAACAGTATTCTGTCTGCAGCAGAGTTTTGGGGCTAAAAACCTAGATGTCGAATTGTTATAATTTTTATAGAGTTAATTGATTCAAAGTTCAGCTCAATTGAAATTCCTACATTTTTAGTTGAACAAATGTTAGCATGAGGCTGTGTACCTTAAATGGTAGGTAAAAGCCTAAAAGAGATAGGAGAAATAATAATAATATAATAATAATATAATAATGGCCCATCTTCACGAACGAAGATTTGGGGAAAGGTCTTTTACCTTTCCAGCCTGCGCAATGGATTTTTTAGGTGAGACACAGCCTGCGCTGAACTGAGCCCACCCTTTAATCCTAAGGTTCATCTGTCGGGGCCAAGCAAGCTTGGACAATGGCAGTGAGGTCCTCAGGACGTAGGTTTGTTTAGAGTGTCCTTCTCATAGATGGATGGCCACACAGGGCTAACGACCTCCATCAGGCCAGGAGACCGGGGAATCGAACCCGTGGTCGCAGCAGTGAAAGTCCTGCACGCTAACCACTAGGCCACCAGGGGTCTCTGATAGGAGAAATATGTCACATGGTATTCACGGGATTTACTTGTTTCTGGGAACTGTGCAGCAGTTAAAAAGAAGTTTCTTATTAGAAAGAAAATAGAATGCGAACAACTGTAGTATAAATCCTTTTCACCCTTAAAACTGTAAAAATATCTGCACTCTATGAATATTCATAATGAATTAGAATGCTACCTGATTTAAAGTAGTGTTAAACAGTGACTAAACTGGCAGAACCATTTTAAAGGGGTGGAAAAAATTGAATAAACAGGCTACTCAATAAAACCTGATCAATAAAGAAACTGTGATATTTTCTCTGCGCGTTCATGGGCTATAATCCCAAATGCAGTCCTGTTTTTGATTTCAGTCTTTAGTAAGAAAGTTAACCCTAGCTACTTTTCCTCATAATTTATACTCCATTAACTGTTCTCCATCCAAACTATAGGAAATTCGTCTTTGGAACAGACCAGTTTCTGCACCTGAAAGATTGCCCAAAGGAAATGATGGTAGCAGTGATCTACAGTTTATTTCACTGCCTACAGAGCTGTTCTTGTCAAAAAAAGACCGTGTGAATCAGGTGCTCAGAAGTGCTCCACACACCATCTCCATTGCCTTTCTCCTCTATGTCTCCAGCTCTTCCCCGCTGCTCAGAGCAACATTTGCCATGTTTCAGCTTTTTAAGAGGAGCTCAGTAGCAGATAACATCCAAGCTGCATGTTCACCACCAACAGATTCTTAGGAAAAGGTTATTTTATTTTGATCCTTGCTTGGCTCAGATCTCTTTCACGTCACTGCTGAAGGCAAAGGTGGCCTCTTACTAAAGAGCATCCAAGCTTCTTGTCCCAGATGCTGTATTACAGAAATAAAAATGCATTTTGGCCCATTCAGCTATGTCTTTTTTTTCTTTATTTTTTTCCCCCCTTGAAAACCTTAATTCATCTGATATTTGACAGCAGACCTTTTCAAAACCTATGATACAACTATACATGAGTATTTTTCTGTAGTCCCCATTAACCAAGCTGGAAATAACAGCCAAGGGACTAGTTCCATGTAACACAGCTATAAAAACATTGTTTGCTCGGGGTTAAAAGTAAAAAAATTAGCCTGTAGTAAGTAGAAACTAAAGACAGCTTGACATCTCTTAAGATTGTAATTTTTGTTCTAAAAACCAACTTATAATCCAATCACAGTGTTTCAACAGCACTTCTTTCTCTAGTTTTATAATTATTTATGCCTGTGTGTCTCTCTCTCTCTATATATATGCATATATATATATGTCATATATGTGTGCATATATATATATATAGTGAGATGAAATTTAATTGATTCAGGATAGAATCAATGATCTGGAAGAACAGCAGAGTAATGTTTCCCAGAAGTGGTTACACTGTAAAAAGATGGTTTTGATGGAGTTGGATATTAGTCCATAAGTTATTTCCCTCCATTTTAGTGATCTGAAAATATAAGACCAGATGATCTCCACAAATGTTCTTGTCTGTGTCTCTCTGATTTAATTAGTTCTATTTCCCCATAGTAAATGTCTACATTTTGATGACTTAGGGGAAGTTGTTCTTAAACACTGACATTATTCCTTGAATTGTACCCAACACAAAATGAGAAATACAGGATGAGTCAAACTGGACCAGTAAAGTTTCCTGTTCAGTCCAGAATTCTGTAGATAAAAAGAGCAGTCCTGGTGGTTTCAGAGAGGAAAAATATGTAATAGGCAGTTCTGAAAAGTTTAATAGGTAGATCCTGGCTTCCACTCAGAAGCAAGAGGGTTTACATTGGGACTGGTTGGACAATCAGATTTCCAGCAAGGACAGCAGAGAAAAAATGTGTAAATTGGAGATAAAATGTACTTCTTGGTAATGAATGCATTTTAGCAGGCCCCCATGAGGTATGGAAATGCATTTATCTCCATTTTACAGATAGAAGCTAAGGAACAAAGAGAAGAAGTGACTTAGTCAAGGTCACAGAAGATCCTTACAGCAATGGTGAATTCAGCCTTTGGTGCCAGATTCCCCTCAAGTAAGGCTGCCATTTGACTGAATTTCCCAGACACATTTTGAAGGAGGGGAAAAGAAAAATACAAGCAAATAAACACACAAACAAAAAAAAAAGAAGACTTTATTCTGACAGAGTAATTGTTTGGAACAGGACATAGGATACCTGGAGTGCTGGCCAAAACATCATCGTGGATGCCCTAATCAATTTTATGAAACTTGCACAATACAGATGGACCTTGAAGGCACCTATCTTCAGCACACAAACCACGAGATTGCATGCACAAGTGCTTGTAACACCAAAGGCTTTACAGATGTACCAAGCTTTCTGCCAATCCATTTATCAAGTGTGCAGCACACACACAGGGAATGTGTTGTATCCCAGAAGCTCTTGACTCTTTGAACAACTCATTGTGCTGTTCGCTTCCTCATGTGCCTTACGGCCAACGTGTCCCATTTGCTTGTCGGAGGGCAAACCCATGGAATCCATACAGTAGGTTGGACCATGGATGGACCCCGCAAATTTCTTATGCAGTCTCACAGATTTGGTGCATAAATAACAGATGAAAATATGAGACATTTTGTGCATGTCACATGGATATTCCACTCCTTCATCCAAATTATTACTGGAAAAAATCAGTGGAGGACAAAAGCACCATTGCAATATAAATGATGACCACCTTGCTTACAGGTACGTCCTTTGCATGTGAACCTGCATCACAGATGCTGTAAGAGCCCAGGAGTTCATAAAAAGTTCTAATGATTTAGCTGCTGGTTTCCCCACTCTACACATTAAATACTATTTTACATTCCCCATATCGTAACTGCTTATGATAATCTTTTGTTGCCCATAAATCTCACAGAGTCATTGTGCTTCTGATCCCTCATTTCTGAGTTTGGTCTCATCAATTAACCTTGTGAAACGATGCCTGTATGACCAATAAGAATAAGAGGGAAGTAGAAGCTGTGAAGCACAATTACTGCTCTGTGAACAATTTGTTAGATGTGGCCTAAAATATATGCTGGTCTGTGCACAAACACAGAGGCTACTTGATTAAAGCAAAAAGCTAATTCATATTTTGGAGGAACTTAAATAAATAAATCAGCACAACCATCTGTGCTGTGTATATCAGAGAGATCTGAGGAGATACTTCTTCAAAGCTCTTCAGGATCATTCAGTTGCAAGACCCGTAAAGTTCAGTCTGACATGAACCAGGAAAGCCATAGGTAAATTTGTAATAATTGGTAAAGAGATGGGGCATTTTGCCAGCATGAAATAGTTCTGGGATTGCAGGTGCACACTGTTAAATGAGTCGCAAGACCTATTGCCAATGAGGACAAATAAGCCCACAGGACCACCGTACTCTGAGTAATGTCTCCCTGGGGTGCCGGTTTTCTCTTTGTCCTTTCATCCCTAAGACAGCTCTCTCACTCAGTTTACTGTAAAATGTTGCACGTACAGAAATCTGGCAAGGCAATAATTATTGGTTTAATGTGGTGATTTCCATGCTAAGGGTTTCCCAAGGATTGTAAGGTCTGTATATCCTCATTAGAGATTGATTAGACCCTATCTCAGACATGAACAACATGGAATAAGCATGAGAACAGCAGCTCCCAGACCTGTGCAGTCTCTGGTTTCTGTGGGAAACTATATGAACTAATTCAAATTATAGAATGCACTTATCCCTATTCTAACATTGATATAGAAAAAAAAAACAACAACAAAAAAGCAAAACATAAAGCCAAAAACACACAAGCAAACTAGACTAGACACACTTGAATAGATAAAACACTAACTGAAACTTCTGTTTATCCCTGCAAGATTTTCCGCTCAGGACTAATCTTAGCATTGCTTAGTAACTGTGGTTAGGAATATTTTGGTACAACAGTTCAGGTTTTGTGGCTTTCTGTTTCCATTTCTTTACTCATACTCAATATGCTTACTTTTCAAAGTTAAAACTTTTCTTTGTCAAGCGTACAGACTTTTGTATGCAAGATCATTTTAAAAGTCAACATTTTTAAAGTTCACTTTGAAAGGAGACTTAGTTTGTTTCTCTTAAACAAAGAATTTTGTACAGAAAACAAAATAAAAGCAATTTGTGTTAAAAATATTGATCCTCATAGGAAAGGATTTAAAATAACTGACTGAGATAAACTGATTAATTTTACTAGTTTTACAACAGCTGTAGTAAGGGCAAAATTTTTTCAGGGGCATATTTTAGATTTTGATTTCTATAATTTTGTCAGTTACCTTGAGCTTGGAAAAATCATGAATCCTGAAAATACCTGTGTTTGATACCTTGTATTGGATGATGAAATCTAGGCAAAAGTTCCTAATTTGTCTTATTATGATTAAAAGATTGTGATCATTTTACATTGCACTTGTGATGCATAACTTGTAAATTCTTTGTCAGTTTTAGGGCACTTTTCACTTGACCCACTGAGGTGAATCACATCTCTGTGGTAACCTAAGCTGCATACTTATGACCTGAGTGTACTAAAGATGCAAGGACGTTCTGCTGTGAGAAATGTATTAATGCTTTGCCATTTAATTCAAAACCACAATTCATTTCCCCTCACCATTTGTATGAATATTTCTTAATTGCATCACCTTTTTTTTAGACATTTACCAGCAGTAACAATAGAAAGGTCTGTTAGTCATCCAAACTTTCTGCAGCGTCGTTCTGAACCATCTGAAGATCATTAATGTGCTAATCACAAAAGGAAGGAGAGGAATTTGCAGAACTTTATGAGCAGTTAATGCAAAGTTAGATCCCAGGCTGTCATTTTTAAGTAAGAACAAAAAAAATGCCTAATATGCATAACTTCTCTTATCATACAGGGAAAATAGCATGACTAACCAGACTGGCCACGAGCCAGTAGCGCAAAAGTATCACTCTTGGCAGGTGGATTCACTCATGCTGCATATGTGACACATCTTACTGATGGATTGTAGAAAACTACTGATACGATGTCGGAGGTGACTTGTTTCATCTCTGCTAAGGTCAAGGTTGGTTCAAGCTCCATATGGCTCAGGACCTGGACCAAAGCCCAGCAAAGTTAATATGACCATTTCCATTGACTTTGATAGGTTTTGCATCAGGCAGTGCAGATAGGAGTAGCTGCTGCAGTTCAATCAGGGAAGAAAATGGGAGTAGAAAAATGAAGTAATGTGTAAAAATCTGAAGAAATCTCACAGGTTGCAGCTGTCGTAAACTTTGCCCCTCTGTTGAATGAAATGCCTTAATAGTGAATGTCTCAAATCTAGATTAGCAGCAAATTGTTAACCATTCTGTAAACTCAGATTGTCATCAGCAATCTATTTTTATCAGAATTTTTCTTTTTTTTTTCTTTCTCTTTTTCGGTCTCTTCTACAGATTTAAAAATATAAAAGTACTGTCATATTGTGAGAAATTAAACCAAATGGTGACAACTCATGACACATCCTCCATCAAGCCCAGAAATGCCAATGTGTTTCCAGGCTTACTCAAGGTTGAACTCCCTTTAAATGTTCATTTCAAAGCAGCAGGAAAGAGAAAGCTCATTCACAGTAGATATTTAGAGAAGAGTGAGAGACTGAATGTGGACTATTCTATTAAAATTTCCTGGAGCTTAAGTGCCATTGCTTCAGAGACAAAAATGTCATACTCTTGTGTAGGTGGCAGCATATTCTCTCTGTAATGAGAAATGCCAAATAAAGAAGACATCCTTAAGCAGCTGAGAGAGCCAAGGAATCAAATGGACAATTAGTTGGCTTCATTCTCTCACAAAGTATTTAAGTGGTTGATAAACAGGGAATATAAAGAGGGAAAAGCAGGGACTTGAGGGGAAGAAAAAAGAATTTAAAGGCTATGACTTTAATGCTACACCATGGTATTGGTATTATCAGGAAATGTTTGCAAAAAACCCCAAACAAACAAACAAACAAAACCCGAAACCAGAGCCTCAAACAAAACCCTACAGTGTGTTTATTAAGAGTAAATAGGTATGGAAGTAATAGAGAATGAGTCCCTCACAGTAGTGATATATGATGGGGTGCGATGATGCATCAGTGGCATTATTATAAAGAGAGGAGCACATCTCTGGAGTAGACTTGTAGAGCCAGGAGACACAAGAACGTCTGACCACAAGTAAGGAGTGGTACACCAGTACAAAAGAGGAATCAGAAATCACAGTAAATAATCTGAAATCTTCCGTCGTTAACACCCTCTCAAGTCCCATGTTACAATAGACAATACAACAGATTCCTACAAAGACTTGTACAATATGCCTTTTAAATCCTTCAGAGAGGGAAATTCCTGCAGTGATTCCAGACAAATCCAGATGAAAATTCATCTGAGATTTTAACAGCATTGAGTGTCTAATGATTTTCATGTGTCCCATTAAAAATATTATTGTTTTTACATTATTTTGTCCTGTCAGTATGAACTACTGCCTTACCAATCATTCCCATGCCTGTGGTTGCATACTTTGTTGATTGCAAAGCCTGACACATTTCATTGGAAAATTCTCTGTTTTCATTCAGGTTTTCAATGGAAATATGTAATAGTTCTTGATTGAGGTTGCTTCACACTATCTTATGAAACAACATCAAAAACCTTACTTAAATCAAGAATCTGAACTCTATCATTCCAGAACAGTTTGGTCAATGGAAGTATGGGAAATGGCTCTGAACTTTCATCTTTGCTTAAGAATGCACACGTCCAGAGCAGATGCTGTGATGGAGGAGGAACATAGCAACTATACTTTCCTTGAGCTACAAGAAACTTGGCAGGTCTTTTGACACAATTTTTCACTTCCACAAAAACAACCAATCAACCAATGAACTCAAACCAAAACCAAATCAAGACAACAGCAACAAAAAAACCCACAACCTAAACCCCCAAGATTCATAAAGGTGTCTCAGAGAAAATAGAGTTTTCATTAGAGGCTGTGGTAGTTCATAAATTTCCTAGGCTTGCTCAAAACTCTCTATTTATATGTTAGCTTGTAAATCAGTGTTTTTAGTTATGACTACCTGAGATCAGCCTTTCATTTTCAGCTTTGTGGTTGCCATTATGGGGGGGGCGGAAATCAAATCATGACAAAAAGTTTTAGGGAAGGGTAGGATATTACATCTAGCTTCTGAAAGGTGAGCTCTCCAAAATGCAAGCTCTCTCTCTAACTGCAGTAACTACTCTGCTTCCTTTCTTCAAAGAAAAATAGGGAAGTAATTTAAATCAACAGGAAAAGCAAGGTATAATTCTTCTCATTCAACATGTAGAGCAGGTGGAGAGAACAAAAAGCTTTTACCTACGTTCAATCCAGCTGGTAACATGCCTGGGCCAAAATCTAAACACAAGGAGTTCTTAAGGGACAACAGTGTGTCCCTATAGCGCAAATAATACTGTACAAAATAGTGTCTGGCCCCTCTTAGTTAAGGCATCCTCTGCTACTGAAAAGAGATACTATTTGAGTGTGTCAGAAACATAATCTCTAAGGGAAGTGTTAATGTAATACTAAGTATTTTTATGCTATTAAAGTGCTAGTCAAGTGGGAAAAGTAAACTGTGGAGCACTGAATTATCAAGGAAACTTTTCTGAAGAAGACTATGCTCTGACAGCCCCAGTGTGATAAGTATATCAAGATTTAGTGTCCATTTATTAGTTTCTCAGCACAAGAGAACCCTGTGGCTGCCAAACCTGAATCATTACCCTCATTTTTCATGATATAATCAGTATGAAAATGGTGACTACCTGGATATTTTCCTGGACATGAGGTGTTCAAACTAAGTACAGCCAGATCACCATTATTGCATCATTGACTGATTATCATTCTGATTAATGTCTCTTCTTTATTTTTGTTCTCTGTACTGAAACAATACACATGTCACTGAGTAATTATGTCTAGTGCCTGGTTCTGAACTCTATCCTTGACATAGGTACCTTTGTCACTGCTACTCTAGCTTCACCCTGTTTCTTGAACCTTTTCCCTCAAAAACAAATAAATTGACACCTGGTGATATTTAACCAAAATCAGAGTCAAAAATTGAGAATATTCCTCTTATTCTGTTATGAGCAGTTCCCTTACCATTAGTGTTTTCCATGACCACTGCATTTTTCTCTCAAAGAATCTGCCCAGGAGGGTTGTGTATTGTGTTCTCTTTGGATATATTCAAAATCTGCTTCTTTCAGCTTGAATGATAGGAGCATTGATGTGAAAGTTTGCTACATGCTTTTAGACTGACTAAATAGGCAATTCATATGGTCAACCTCTCTGCTTATGGGTTTGCCACCATTTTGAAGGTCTGAGGACAGCTTTTCCCATAGCAGCACTCCCACTTCCTACATCTAAATGAATAGCCATAAATGGTGCAAAGGATTTAATTTTCATTTGAATCTAAAACTAAACCATTCCTGCAAATTTTAATATTATAGAGCATCCAAAACCATTATTAAGAAATCACATCTGCAGTTTAATGACGCAAACATTTTAATAGCACAGTGTTAGACTCCTACAACATCTATCCTCCTATTGTGCCATTTGCCAATATCTCCACTGATTATGCCAGCATACATCTGTTGTCAGTCTGACCAATTAATCTCTCATAAATCACCAGAGTAGTGGAAATTAGCAAATTCTTTTGCTAGGAAGTGTAAAATACATAAATACTGCTCCCATTACATAATACCTTGCTGAAAAACATCCAAGCTGGCAGAGTGACTCAGGAGACCATGAAGTTCTCCACTGTCATTCCACCCTAATCATGACAATTTCCTTTTGATCCAAAATCATGCAATTTCTACTCACTATATTGAAAAGATGACATTTTGCTGTTCAGTTAAATAACTCCAATAAAATTTGATCTACAGTTCAAATATTTCCATTTCAGAAATGCTGGTCATAAATGTGATCTTCTTGGCAAAATAGCAAAAAGCTATGATGAGTTTTATCTGTCAGACGCTAAATTTCATTTACCATTTAAAATCAGAGACATCCTTCCCTCTGGTTTCACTTTAAAGGGAAGATCAATGTTGCAATAAACAACTCATGGGCATAGTCCATTGCTGGAAGTTACTTATGAAGGTGGAGTCACCCAAAGGTACAATCCTGGGTATCACTGTACACCTGCTTCAATAACTTAATTAAAAGAGAGGAGACTGACAAGATGAAGCAAGTGGCCTGGCAGAGTCAAGTTAAAACCTCTTCTGAAATGAATGCCACCTGAAGCTAACTCATGGAGAAACTACAAGTAACAGGCAAGGCAATGGGTGATTATCTAGCAAAGTATTAAACAAGGAGATCCACTTCTTTTTGTATTTTGCAAGCTCTTTTGTACGAAGGGGAAAACAAGGAGTTCCAGAAGATGGGTGAGAAAAGAGCAACAACAAAAAGGATAAGAGAAAGAGAAAGTCAGAGAAAATAAGTACTGCCTTGAGATCGTGTCCTATTTTAAAAGTTAAAAAAGAAAAAAAAGTTAAAATTCTAAAGTGATAAATATTCTTCACTGGAAAAAGACCTTCATAAAGATCAAGTCAATTCCTGGAATTTACTGAAAGTGATTATCTTTTGCTAAAGCTAAAATACTGTGCTTTTGTCTTTAATATGCTCTCCTGGATGTTACCATAGAGAAGCTAATGGAGGTGCTGTCTGGGCCATCTAGGGATGGAAGGATTTCTGATAAATGCATCGTACTTTCTTCGAATTATGTACAGGCAGTAATAGTGGCTCCTAGGTGACATTTTGCTGATAAACCTGTGATTTCTCCCTGTATTGGGTTTGCATGGTAAGATTTTGGTAGCAGGGGAGCTTCAGGAGTGGTTTCTGTGAGAAGCTGCTGGAAACTTTCCCTGTATCTAAAGGACCCAATTCCAGCTGGCTCCAGGACGGACCCACCACTGGCCAAGGCTGAGCCCCACATCTGCAATAACGTATATAAGAAGGGGAAAAATAACCAGAAACTACCCAACAGCAGCCAGCTGACTGGTGAGACTATGTGAGAGCACCAGCCCTGCAGACACCCAGGTCAGTGCAGAGGGAGGGGCAGGAGGAGCTCCAGGTGCTGGGGCAGGAAGAGCTCCAGGTGCTGGGGCAGAGATTCCCCTGCAGCCCGAGGTGCAGCCCATGGTGGGGCAGCTGTGCTCCTGCAGCCCAGGGAGGTCCTTGGCAGCCTGTGGAGGAGCCCAGGCTGGAGCAGGTTAGTGCCCAAAGGGGGCTGTGACCCTGTGAGAAAACTGTGCTGGAGCAGGCTCTGGGCAGGACCTTGGCCCTGTGGACAGAGGAGTAGGTTTGCTGGCAGGACCTGTGGCTCTCTGTGTGACCCAGCCTGGTGCAGCCCCTTCCTGAAGGCCTCCAGCCCTGTCGGAGGGACCCACTCTGGAGCAGTTTGTGAAGAACCCACACTGAAGCAGTTCATGGGGAACTGTCTCCCCTGGGAGGGACCCCATACTGGGGCAGGGGAAGGGTGTGAGGAGGAAGGAGCAGCAGAGACAATGTGTGATGAACTGACCACAGCCCCATTCCCCATCCCTCTGTGTCACTAGGTGGGAGGAGGTGAGGAAAATCAAGAGTGAAATTAGGCCCAGGGAAAGGGAGAGGGTGGAGGTAAGATTTTTTTTTTTTTCAGTTGATTTTGTTTCTTATTATCCTACCCTGATTTGATTGGCAATAAATTAAGCTAACTTCCCCAAATCAAGTCAGTTTGGCCCATGACAGTAAGTGGCGGGGGATCGCTCCCTCTACTTACCTTGACCTACAAGTTTTTGATACATTTTCTTTTCCCCATCCAGCTGAGGAAGGAAGTGACAGAGCAGTTTTGGTGGGCACCTGGCATCCAGCCAGGGTCAACCCACCACACCCCTTTTGTCCCTGGGTCAATTAGACCAACCTCAAGTGATTTAATGGGATCCTGTAGTGTTAGCAACCTCTTCCACAGCTCAGTGCCTCAGCCTGTTATATCTGGGTAGAGTTAAAAAGCCAGCACGACCCACAAGCAGAGCTAAAGGAGCAGACTTTGCTGTGGCAGTGAGCTTTGCTCTCTGTAAGGATATTGCCTTGTCTCCCATAAAAGAAGACATGCATTGCAAATGCATGCCCTAAGAAATATTGAAACCAATACTGAATGCACTTCTGGAAACTTGATATTTTCATCACATGCCATCTAAGCTAATACACTGCACTGTTTACAGTCCTCCACTACAATATATTTTGAAATGATTACCTTGCTCTGAGTCATTTGTGTCATAATGCTCTCCATAGGTACCCATAAAATGAAAATGTAAGCCTCTTTTATTGGTGGCACTGCATCTTAATTGAAAATATTAAAGGCTATTGCTCTCCTACTGGCTTTTTTTCCTTTCTTTTTTTTTTTTCCCCTTCTCTCTCTCTGTTTAATTGGCTAATCATATGATTTTTTTAATGAAATAATCATGAAAGAAAATATGAAGCTAATTTAAATTCAAACTGGATTTGGCGATATTTAAGTGATTATCCCAAAGTAGCAGAGGGTGTAAGAGGCAATAAACATCTGCTACGTTCATGACCATTGGCCTCACTGTTTATGAGCTTGGGAGATATTTATTTTCAAGAGACATGCTTCTCTTTGGGCTAGATTGTATTTTTCCCCTTGTCTTGTAGTTATTTTACCCCTTACAAAATTTGAAAGCAGGGGGTTTTTTTGAGCTTTTTTGGTCCTTTCCTTCCCTCTGCCCCCATCTCCTTTCCAGTTAACAGCAGAGTGAATTTCAGGCAAATGAAAAACTTTTTCCAAGAAATCTTTCAGCCAGTAGGGATGGGTTTTAGCTGTTTCTACTCTTATGAAATGTGTAGACTACTCCAGATTTATGGGCTGAAGAAGTTAATAGGAATTCTGTATTGTAGTTGGTCCATTGTCCAGCTGCCATTCAATTGTATGTGTTGTATGTAATTGCCGAGTAAGGCTGTAACCTTTTCCTTTTCTCTTTCCCTCACATGCAATAAGGACTAAGGGCAAAGTTGGAGAACAAGTTGTAATTGAAAGTTACAGGCAGCTTTCTGGTTTTGTCTTTTTAGTGAAGGTAATAGAAGAGCAAAATAAAGCAGGCTGTGTTTTGAGGTGTTTAGAAGAGAATTTAGCTATTTAGCTAAGGAGACAATAAGACAGCTGCAAGTAGAAATAACCTTCAGTAGCTGAAGCAAAACAGTGCTTGTAGGAATAGGTACTATATAGTATTTGATCACCTTGTTTAGTACATGTTACTATGAATATATGAATACTCCTTCAACTCTCAAACATAATAAGACAATTTACATGTCAATGTCCATAGAGATGATAAAATTTACTTTAGGTGCTTCTTGGGTATTCTCCATTTGAATTAAGTGTATATTACTTTTAATCATTTTTCTATAATGGTACTGAGATGCCAATGTGGCAGCAAGCTGCCAATTAGCATACAGTGACACAGGGTGTGATTTAGAGAACTTCATCCATAGGATTGCAATAGTTTCCAGTAATCACCTACTGGAAGTAAATATCAACAGTTTTATAATTTTAAAAGCAAAGGGTCCAAGTAAACAACAGATTCAGTCTTCTAGTTTCTACATATAAACACTATGGAGGATGCTGTGGTTCCTTTCTGTCAAACTCTAAAATGATATCAGCCTGGTACCCTTTAGTTAGCTTTGCATAGAATCTCAGTCAAGAATCAGTAATGATTTCATGCTTTAACTCTTTTTACATTTTGTATTAAATTTATAGTCAGGGGTACACACTGTATTAAATATACAAAATTCAGATTTCTTAATATTTTATCCCTGAGAAGGCATTGTAACTACCTGTACTGCAGTGTAAATTTATCATGCAAAGAAAGAATTTGAAAGTGTCCAAAAAGAAGTCAGTTTTCCTTTTTCTGTAGGTATGAAAATGAATGTAAAAAAGCTCTATTGTGGCTTATAGTAAATTTAGCTGAGTCAATACGGATCCTATAGTAAATATTATGAACTTCTAGTCACTTGGAACAAATTGGGTGAACATTTCTGGGTCAAGACCCAGGATTTCAGGTTTCCATGATTCATGAGTTCTGTAACTTGTTGGTAATTAGAGAGGAGTTGGATACCAAGATCATAGCAGTTGAAATTTTGGGTCACTGTAGAGAGCTGCATGAAGTAAGAATTTCTGAAGCAACATGAAGTCTTTGAGATTCAGGTTTATGGTTTCAGATAACTTAAAAAAAAATGTTCTTTTTAAATTTTTATGGTTACCTTTTCCTGTTTGCTTTTATTTTCCTTAGAAATGAGCATAAGTATAGGGAAAAAGTTAAAAAATATTCTTAAGGTGATATTGCCATATTTTCTGTGAAAATTTTACTGTTTCTATTCTCAAATTCTAGTAAGTCTTAAAAACTGAAAAGCTGCTTGGCGCTGTAAATGGGAAAATCTAGAAATGAGGGTTTCATTCATTGACAGTATTGAGGATGGACTAAGAAAAAAGGAAAGAGAATTGTCACATTGTGTTTCGTATTTTGTATTGAAATTTTATGGCCTAATTCCTATCTGAAAAAAATATTGAAATGCATATAACTGCTCCAGGTGAAGGAAGTGTTATTATTTGTAATTTACAGACTAGGAGAGTAAAGGTAGATATCACATCCTTTAAAGTGACAAGAGGCACTGTGGGATCCTTGCTTAAGTGTCCTGAACACAGTACAAAGTGATTTGAACTGTTCACTGAAGATTTTACTGCAAGAATGAACTCTCTCATTTATCCTTTCCAAAAAATAATCTTGGAGCATGTAATTGGTATAATTTTATTTTTCAAAAAAGAGAAATCTAAATGGCAAAATTCACCTCCAAATTAGGTTTGTGAAGTTTTCTAACACGTGGAGAATTTAGGAAGGCAAAGTGCTAATATGCTTTCCCTCTTTTGCCGACTTCCTTCCTCTTTCTGTCTGTAACACTTATTCAAAAGAATGTCAGTGCAAAGAAAATGATATTAGATAATAACATTATAGGTTTAATAAACATCCTCACATTACGGAACACTGAGTGACAGGTTGACATTATGAGCTGCATTTCTTAGGGAATCTGCTTATTTTCGTTGTTCTTGAACTGTTTTTTTTCTTTGTTTATTTGTATGTTATTATATTTTTTGCGGTATAAAACTTCTCAGGGCAGAATATCCTTGCATATAAGCTGAAGAGCAATTACTTTGCCCCACAAATTTCGAGCAGATTGAAATAGAATGTACATGTGCAAAAGGAAAAAAAAAGATAGGGGGAAAAAAAAAGACACATTTTACTTCCACTTACATGTAGCTCATGCAAACCTGAACTGCAGCTCCAGGGCACAACTCAAGATTTGATATTAAAGTGTTTCATTTGCAACCAATTATGCTCGGGATTAGATTCCACTGCTGCCTCGCTTAGCAGTACAGTACCTTGATTTCAAACAACCTGATATAGGTTTGTTGGGTTTTTTTTCCCAGTCCTCTCTCTTTTTCTCCCCTTTTCCTGCCCCTCAGAACCATCTCCGCCTTCATCAAAACAATTCCATTTGTACTTATGAAAGCATTACAGCCGGTAAGCAGAGAGTACAGAATAAGCTTAACCATTGTAGCCTTTTTCCCATCTGAATATCACGAATCTTGTATCTCACCATGGTGTAAGGTCTCTGATTACATCAACCTCTCCAAATTATGCTGAAATGGAGGCCATTCAATTTGCTACAATCAGTAACTTTCGAAAGAGCCCTGCATAATTGATTTCACAGTAATATAGGCATAGGTGAATGAGTTCCTCAGCCTCGTTTATACAATGTTTTCTTTCATTCCAAAGTGCACTATTCAATAGAAATCACATTTTTTTCCCAACAGTTGGCAGGTAAAGCTTTTGGCATATACAAAGTTGTGCGAGAGAAAGAGAGAGCAGGGGGGAACAATAGTATAGAAACATGAAAATTGAAATTAATGCCCCAGGTGAAATACTAAATGCAGACAAGCTTTGGGTGAAATGACTACTCCTTTCTGTGTATCTGATCAAGGTGGGAAATGAAGGACTCATACAGTATACAAAAACCTTTGGAAATTTAAATGCAGTCCAGAAGTATAGTTTGTCAGGGGTGGTGGAGAATGGGGTGTGTACAGGACTTCAAAGACAAAGGTTTATTCAAGGTGGAAAACATCCGGGTTTATGAGCTAAATAGACTATGGATGCCTTGTTGGTGTTGGAGTTAGGGAAACAATGTCGGAAGCTGGGCAAATACTGTAGCCATGAACAATTAAAAGGGGCAAAAATGAAATATCACCAGCACATGGCACCATCTCTGCCATTCTCTCCCCTTGCATGGAGCCAGTTACCCTGACTATATCTCAGTGGACCAACTTCCTCAGCTCCAAAGATCCTGCTTTGTAGACCTACAGTGGAAACTTCATGAATGATGCATCACAGTGTGTGTGGCCTTCCTTGAGTGCTTCCCACTGGGAAAGAAATCAGGACAACAGCAAAGAACAAATAAATAAATAAATAAATAAACAAACACATAAATAAATGGTTGGATGGATGGATAAAGAAATAGATAAACCCAGGTAGCAAATTTGAGGCATTAAAGTATTGCAACATAGTCAAGAGTTTAAGTTATTGAAAGGGAAAAAAAAAAGTGTTCTTGAACATTTGCAATATAAAGTAGGAAAATTAGATAGGAGTGTGAAAATTAAAAAAAAAAAAAAAGGAGATCATTTAAGTTGAGGGGAAAAAAAGGAGATGTCTCCAAAACCAATCAATCCTATCTACTACAGTGCTCATTTCAGATGGACCAAATCACTGTTTTGAGGTGTTTGCCATTCTACACTGACTCCAGAACAAACCTGGCTAACCGAGTCAGACATGAGTTTTGTATATCTAAATTTAAGCAGGTTTTCACAAAGTTTCATCAGATTGATGTGCAATATACAGAAGGAAATGTGGAAGTGGTAATACCAAAGACAAACCAATGGATTAGATTACCTTTCACCTGCATCTGTTTTATTCTTGTTCTCCCAGTGTTCAGAGATCAGCTGCAGGATTTATTGTTCTCCTGAGAAGAATCTATGTAACTGGATATATCTTTGTGTGTGTGTGGATGTGTATTTGCACAAATTCCCTGCAAAACCAAAGAGTTGATTGTGAGAAGTCCCTGTTTAGAAAGAATGCAGCTGCCCCTGTATATAAGTACACCCTTTTCTGAAGAGTTAGAGGGTTTATGTGATTTGTGCCGCAGTTTGATTATAAAACACTGTAGAAACATGTTCATTCTATTCAAATCTAAGAAGCACTAAAGTTTATGCTGCTTAAATCACTTCTAAATCTGAACTATTTGGATCTCTGAATTTTATGATAATATTAACAGAGCTTCTGGTGAAGCCCATTAATTTTTTTTTGTATTGTTTAATTTTACATGAGTAAATATAATTACTCCTTTTGTCAGAAGTTCTAATACCAATTTATAATTCATGGAGTTAATTATGTTAACGAGGAGGTAATCATTTCTCAACTCTCTCCCCTGTAATTTTAAAGGATTTTGATTTTTTCCCTCTCTCTCTCATTCTCACCTCTCCTTTTACAATTTCTCTTCCAGCCATGAAGTGGGAGCATACACAATTCATCTGTGATATAATTATTTACCATGGCAACAGTTTGTGAATGGGATTGTGAAGTTGCGAATAACTAAAAAGAAGCTTAAGTAGAACAGACTGAAAAAATTATCCTTTTCAAAACAAGTGAAGAGTCCTTTGAGGTCAGGAAAGCTTTTGTCACTCCAATATGTTAAAACAGGAGGAGTTGAAAAGGATAGTTTTTGGGCTTATTTTTCCTCCTTTGCTAAAACCCTTGCTAAAATCTGATGAGCAAATGAAGATAAGTACTTTGAATGTGTTTGTGTATGTGCAAATTTGTTTTGGGATGTGTATGTGTGGCTGACAATGAGGAACATTTGAACAGACTTGAAATGACAAGCACTGAATCTGACATTGCCCAGCAAGAACGAGAAAAGCTTTGGAAGATCAAATATTGAAAAATGATGAAAAAAAATAGTCATACTTGTGGTGGTTGGTTTTTCTTGTTATAGTCCTGAGATAAGCAGATGGCTCAAATTGACACTGGTATGCAAGACCTCCAAATTTTAGAGTCAGAGGCAGATAGAAAAAATCTATTGAAAACTAGTGGTATAATCTTTGTATTTTACTGAAGGCTGCTACTGGCAAATCTTTCCCTACAATGCATCCTATTCAATCATGTATTGAGTATTTTAGCACTGCTGCTCCAGAATCAAAGAAATCTATTGATGTTCTTCAAAGGCACACTGAGTTGCATATGAAAAGAACAACAATAACAACAAAAACTCATCCAGATGCACCATGTTTTACAGTTTACCCACCCGGGAGTTGAGTCAGGTGCCATATTTACCCTCACACACATAATGATTTAAGAATCAAAATATTTCAGAGGAATAGATAAAAAGCCATCAATACATTTCATTGAATGCTAATTAATCCAGGAACACTTTGAAAAGTCTCCTGCCCGGTTGGTGGCATGAAGGGGGATTTTTTAAGATGTCTCTCCAGCTTCCTTTAAAAGTCAGTCCTGATATGCCTCCACCCTGCAGAAATGTCCCACTTTAAGTGGAAGCTAAGGTGAGCCCCAAACAATAGAGGTCTTTTCACTGACACCAATGGAGTCAGGATCACAGCCAGTGAATGAACATGGAAAGCAGTTGCATAGGAAAACATTTATTTTCCCTGGGAATCATAAAAGATGATTTTTTTTTAATGCTGAGTAAGTATGTTATCTTAAATGATACTACTTAAAAGGATCCTTACAGAACCTTCTTGAGTTACTGAACAGAAGAAAAGGAAAAAGCACATTGCTTCCGACTGCCCTGTCTGCTCTGAAAACATCTGGAAACAATCCTGAACAACCTCAAGCAGATGAAAGACATATCTTCTGCTGGTGATGGAGCTTGTGATTCTTGGTTTCCTACAGTTGTGGCATGCTGTTGGGCTTTCTGACAAAAGATGAGCTCTGACTGAAGATTCTCCTGAATGTGGGACATTAATAAAATTTGAATTGATTTTCTCATGTCTCATAAGAGGTGAGTTTGCACGGCTGCTTCTCCATCAAAAGGGTAAAAAAATGCATTCTCACTTCCTTTATCATCCAACTATTTTATAAAAGTTGAATATTTTCTCATAACTACATCAGGTAGTTCAAAAGACGTTATAAAGAGGTGGATGAGTAGACAGATATGCATTTATAAAAAATATTATCACTTAACCTTGCTGAAATTTTTGTTATTGTGTGGTTTTTGTGTTTTGTTTGTTGGGTTTTTTTCTACCAACAGAATTCCTTATTTTCTCTTAAAGTGTCCCCCAAGCCTGATATAGAGTTCAGGATTTGTTTAATCTATATCAGTGACAAATTCAGGGACCTGTGTTTCCTCCTTCATGGATTGGAATGGAAGTAATTATAAAATGGAAGAGGCAGTTTTCCAACTTTCTCAATAGTCAGATTTACAACTGCATTGAGGTTCCAAAGGTGCAGGGAGGCACCTAATAGGATTTGCAAAAATACATAACCACTTTTGGAGAGAAAATGGAGTTAGGAACCTATCTCTTTTAACTGCATGTCTAGATCAACTTCAGGTGCTTATTTTCATGTTTTGATACATTTTTAAAAGCTACCTTCTATTTCCATCAGTGATATATTCTCGTATTTCAAGCAATAATTCTGAGCACGATGGACTACATTTTTTTCTCTGTGTGTAAGAAGCACCTTTTTCACGAAACCAAAAGGTATGTGTGCACTGTTGGGCATATAAACTTATAAGCAAGTCCTGATATTCACTTATACTCATAGAACAGACACTAAAGAAACAAGAAATCAGTTACTGCTTAGGAGTTTTCAGGTTAAAAACAAAAAAAAAAGCCTGGTGAGGCTGAAGAAAATGTCCCACTAACTTATTGCTTTGTGCCTCAGATTGTGTTAGTTTTGGTAACTCACTGTTCTGTGAGTGGGAAAACTAGCTTCATTACAAAAGAAGAATGTGCACGTGTGCTCATGTTCGTGAGTCTTGCAGACTCAGCATCAAAAAATAAATTAGAAATTTTACAAGACTTTCTGCAGTTTGCTGCAAAACTATCCACGGGAAGAACTGACAGCAGAGTTCCAGCTGAGGAAAAGAGATACACCACTCAAAAGTCATTATCAATACTTATTTGATTGCTGTATGTATATGAGAAACAAAAAGAATAAACTTCTAGTCTCACAGTAATGAAAACCTGTCTTTGAAAGGCCACTTCATTGGTATTTTCAAAAACAAAAATGGAAAAACATCTGTCTATGTCTTGGGATTCCTTTCCGGTGACCAGAATATCAGACATGTTTCTTTTAAGCACATGAAGAGTGTTTTTTCATTTCACTTCCTAAACACATCAGATTTATATTGCAAAACATACTTTTAGGATGGGAAGAAAAGGGGAAGTTGGTTCTTTATTTTGAAGTCAAAAAGAAAAGTAATAAGAAAGCAAATTACTGCAAGAGCACAAGACACAAGGGAATGTCTTAAGAACTATTTACGTGACATGTGTTTCTTGTTCAGTTATGACAACTGAAATTCTGAGCTTCATGTTTTGTTCATGGACCTCAGGAAGAGGAAAAGAAGGAGGTTTTGGTGTGTTTAAGAGACAGTTACAGCCTTAAGGGGCCTTGACACCAATTTGAGTTTCTTTATTTTTCTTTCTTGTGATTCTTAGAAATATTGGGGCTGAGAGAAAAGTTTTCCAATATTCCTTCTTCTTAATTATTTGGAAATTCCATATATTGGGGTTAATGCTTTTATAAGCTTCTTGTGTGTATTTTATACTAAATAAGATTTCTTTGCATGGTGGCTTCTTTATGGAGTCATTTCCTCTCCCTTTATTTCTCATTTAACTCACTTGAGTGTTATAAAGGGATCAAACCTACCTCTATAGATGTCTCTGGGACTTCAGGCTGTTCTTTAAGATCAGCATTTCCTGTTCTTCAGTGTATATTGCCTATCATTGCAACTTCAAAACATACCCCACTGGAGTATGCCTTTATCAGCGCGTTTGGAAAGCTCTAGTCAAGAAACAACATTCATTATTTAGCACTTAAAGAGACATGGATTTCATTTTCATAGGTTGTTAAGTTCCAGATACTAACTCTAGCTTTAATACAGTATGAGAAGCAACACCAAAATGCATCAGTTTCTACCATCCTTTCTAACTCATTTTAAGATTCAGATACTCAGGTCCCTAATCATTTGAACAGGCTTGTGTTGTGATGAAGAAAATCTAATGGATATCTCCTAAGCTGTCCCAGTAATTATTAGAAGTGGCTTGGGCCAAATGTCTTCCTTTTTGAAACCATGAAAAGATGCATAACATGTGACACCTAAGGAGTTAATCAGACATATATTCCGTGTGAAAAATTTTATTTTATACCATATAAGTTTAGTACATATATATATATATAGAGAGAGAGAGAGATGCAGAACCCATCACCAAGTGGTAATAACATGAAATGCAATAACACACCAGGTCTTAAAGTGAAGTTTGAATCCATTTCTTTGCCTTGGTTGTTCGTGTAAGTGAATTTGACCTTCCCTTCCTTCTGTCTAAAATCTTCCTGTTACTTGTGTTGTTATGGATTGTGGCATCTGTACAGCAATTTCCTCTTCCTTATATCATGGCAACAAGCAAGTTAACAATTGATGGGTAAGTCAAAAATGTCTTTTCTTCAGTCACAGTGGATTTTTGAAAAGTCTGTTGACACAAGATTTCTTCCTTCTCACTTTTAGAGACTACTTTTGTTAAAAACAAAACAAAAAGAAAACACAGATTTATTTTACTCTGTTACATTAATCATTAAAGATTAAAAAAACAAAGTTTACCCTCCTTTAATTTGCAATCAGTGATGAACAATAAATCCAAGTAACCTTTCTCTTCAATGGGAAAAAAATTAATTCAAAACTGTAGCCTCCAAATAATTATCAAGAGTCTGGCTGTACTGACAGGGTGCAATATACAAGATACAAGGTGAGGGGAAGAAAAAAGAACTAAAATGAAGAGAAGAGAAGAGAAGAGAAGAGAAGAGAAGAGAAGAGAAGAGAAG
>NW_020925669.1:1512489-1524445 GCF_003984885.1 Neopelma chrysocephalum
AGAGAAGAGAAGAGAAGAGAAGAGAAGAGAAGAGAAGAGAAGAGAAGTAGTGAAGGTTTCTATGGAAGCATTGGAGTTTGGTTTGGTTTTTTTAATTTTTTTTAATTTTATTTTATTCATTCTTAATTCTTAGTATGATTGGAAGCAGCTAACTGTTTTACATCTTAAGATATTGCTCTTCCAAGAGCTAGTTCACCGTATGCAACTGTTTAAAGCATTTAAATATGCTTTCTGTGTGCACGGTTTTCTGCTTCAGTGTCCTCCCTTGGCTGCCTTTTCCTAGCCTCATTCTTTAATGCAAAGGACATTTGCAATGAAAATGGGATCTCTGCTTCTTAACAGTTCATCTGCTCCTGCTGCTCATTTCCCCACCTGAAGTCACAATCCTCCACTTGTGACCTCACTGCAGGTTTCTGTGGTGAGAGGATTATGTTGTTGCAAATAGAGGTTTATAACTTCAGGAAGAGAATGAGCAGCCCGAGCAGATGGACTCCTTTGAAATGAAGATCCTGTCTTCATGCAAATGCTGTGAATGATAAAAGGACGAGAGGGAGAAGTGACAGAAGCAGGATTGTTTCTAAATACAGAGCACAATTACTCGTTGTCCCATTCCATGTCTGGAGCAGGGTTAATAGGAGAGACCCTGTAAGTCCTGGAATGCTTCAGAGAAGTGATCAGCATTTGCACAAATTTTAAAGTAACCTTCAGACAGCTCTGATACGTCCCTTAGTACTGCTGGTGTCTGCCTGCTATTTTGGGTGATACCAGATTTAAATCAGGATGGTCTATTGAAAGGAAAAATAGCACAAGTCTTTATTGCTTGAAATAAGAGCCAATTACCACAATCAGGAACTGTAACTAACTCACATACTTTGTGGTTCAGGCTCACAGAGGGACGCTTAGCAGTGAGTCACGCTGGCAGTGAGGGCCATTCCAGGAGAACTGTAGGGCAAGTTTCTCATAACTGGATAGACTTTCTGGTGAAGCAGCTTTTTAAGCTGTGTTTCTATCATGCCATGGGTATTTTGCTGTAAAGGTATGCGGCCTCATTCAGCTTGATGCAAGTGCCTGATGCAGAGCAACTCCTGACTGTTTAGTGGTGTCCCAGAAATTGCATTAGCACAACCCTGAACCCGATTTATAAACTCCATCTCTTCAGTAGCTGAAGCAGCAAAGATTGCTTTCAGTTGCAGTCAGCTCTGGTGCCTGAATTTGCATCCCCTCTGCCATGTTCATTGTGTGAATATGCCTAGAGACACACCTTTAACCTCATTATGCATTTGAGAATGACATGACCTTTATCTGTATAACAAACCATTAGATCCAGAACATCCTGCCTTGCTGGGGGCAGTGATCACCAAACTCAGGAGTTGCTTGTTACTACAGACCTGCAACCATCAATTCTTCTGAACTATCTAAGGAACACAAAAACACTGTTATTGACACTAGGAGCAAAAATCTAAGCTTTCTTATCTCCCAGCATGTGAGATCTAAGAGGTTATCAGTGAAGAGGCATGAAATTATCCTGCAACTGGAGATTGAGCATACCACAGGTTTCTCCTCGTTTGGACACAGATCCACAGGATTCCCCTGTGATTCGTGGCTCCACAGAAACCAGAGCTCAGTGGCAGGTTGCCTGGTTGTGGACAGGCACATGGGAACATGGAGCACACACTGCAGGCCTGTGACATATTGTTCCCATTGCTGTGACATGTGAGACAGGAGCCAGACATAGTCTTCTTTTTGACATGTTTGTCTGAGCATATCTCATTTTTCATCTGGTTCAAGCTCACAAGAGGGAACTGCTAGTAAGTTTTGGAGATGATGAAATAGAGTTATGTGCTCTACAGCCACCTAAGAAATCGGTTGAGGATAAGTCACATAATTGAACTCCAGTTTTAGTCAATCACTGCTTCACTATCCCTTTTACTTCTCTTGTATTTCTTTCACATCTGATTTTCTGCAAAAAGTTCCAAAAAATATGAAACACTCATTGATAAAACAAAAATAATAGTGAAATGAGATCTCTAGTTTGCAGAAGCTCCCAAAGCAGTGGTATTTTGACAAAGAGATAATTGCCACGTATGCATCATCCATACTGAATAATTTTATATGTGTGTGTATTCTGATTCCTAGGAGAACTTTTTTTTTTTAAATTCTTGATTTCACCTCTTTGACTGAGGCATTTACACAACTTGTACCACCTCATGATTTTGCAGGTCCTCAAAAGGATCCTGGGAAAGGAAACACACGTCTCAGATTTATAGAGAAGCTGTACACTAAGTCCATTGTTTATAACAGGCACTGGCTGTTCAACACCTTTAAATTTAGTCTCTAAACATCTATCCTTCCTCATCTCGTAAGTCAGTTTCTTGGACAGGGATAGACTTCTGGGAGGAAGCCAGGCCGTGAGTGAGCCACAGGAGAACCTTTCTCATCTGTCCATATCAAGTTAATAAATAAATAAATAAATCTATACTGAATGCAACCCTGTTGGGAAAAATTGAAAGAAAAATTCTGGAAGCAGCACTGAAAGGGAGAATGTCAAAAAGCTTTGGACAAAACTTTCAGACAGACGCAGCTTCCACTGCTGAGTGGTACGATGTGTCAGTATGCATGACACTATCATTGGATACATCAAAGAGTGTGTTAGAAACATTCCTGCTACAAAAGGGAACACTGGTTGTGCATCCCTGAAAAGCAATGGCATTGACACAAAAGAGCTTGTCAGAGATAGCAAAGGGAAATGCCAGCAACGGTTTTGCAAATATAATGATTCCATCAGTACATTGGAGAGACGGGCAATAAAAATGATCAGGGTAGTGCTGGTCACATCATTTTATGTAGATAACATTTGCTATGAATTTAGGCTCTTCTATTCCTTAGAAATCCCTTACAAACTTGTGCTGATTGATAGGAAGCAATCATTATTCATTGAGCTGATGGTTGAGAAGGTCCATGAGGTCAACCAACCTGACCTCAAAAGAGTAATGGATTATTATAACAGCATCTAGTTGCCTTATCCAAGTTCAGAGTCTTGCTGGACTTTCTATATATGGATGAACAGTTGTTGGGCCGATGAATTTATAATCAAACTGGATAAAATGTAGGAGATGGAATAGAGTCATGGTGTCATAGATCAGCAATAGTGTCTGGCCAAGAAGTCAAGTTTTCTGACTTGAAGACTAATGTATAAGTCTCTGGAGTCTTTTATCCCTTTGAAGATACCCATCAGTGAGTACTGACATAATGTTTCTACTGCTTATTCAAGAGACCTTTGACAGATGTTTGAGTTTGGTTTGGAGGGGGGTTTTGGTTGCTGTTTTTGTGGGTTTAGACAATTATTTTTGTGTTCTTCTAGAAGACTGAAATAAGATTTTAAAAGGGTTATATGTGTTCTAGCAGATGCTTAGGAACAAAGAAGCAGGATTCTTTCCACAAATATATTCCTGCTTCTTAAAGCATAGCTTTTAAATCCATGCTGTTCAAATAAAAATAGAAAAAGAATAGAAGATTGCATTTGTGCAAGATGACTCAGTGAAAAGTAAGGATTTCTTCCCAGCACATTGCCTCAAACAATTCTTCTTTCTCAGGATCTGTTTATAGATGAAATGACAATTTTAAAGATTTTGGATTAAACCCAAAAAAGCTGCTGGGTAATTTAGACCAACTTAATACAGCTGTGTGCATAATTAATTAATAGTTATGCATTTTTTAGCAATAGAAGATAAATATTTTACAAAATGTTTTTTATAAGCATTTGTGTGTATTAAAACACTTTTAACAATATCACTGGAATTAAACACTTTAAAGAGATATTTCCACTCTTTCTCAATGACTGCACAGGCTCACAAATAGTTCTTTACACCTCTATTAGACCATTTGTAGGTGATTTCAGAGGGATTTTATAAAGATAGCTCAGCCTCATCATCAGAAGTTGTGTCAAAGTTTACCAATATGAAGTCTGACCAGATACTTTTATTATCCAAAGTTTCAAAGCACCAAAAGGAGGAGCTATAATTAGAATGATGAGCAGATGGTCAGACAAACCAGTAAGAGAACCTAGCAAAAACGTGGAAAATTGTAGTGGAATGTTGGGAAGAAGATCCTTATCAGCTGGCCTTATTAGGTTTGAAATATTCTCTCAGGGAATTTGTGAAAGTCCCCTAATTTGAGGCTCTTGGTGAGAATATAGACTATGATTTAAAGCAGTATCCCATAACATACTGTGCCATCTATTAAACACACGGAAACACCTCTTAAAAAAGGAAATTGTGAGGTTTCATGGGAGGTATAGTCTACACAAACCCCCAAAATATACAAGAAATATGAAAATGAAGTAAATAAATTAAGGGATCCATGAAAGTTAAAAAGTGTTCTTAGTTAATTTAAAAAAAATATATATATTTTACAAGTGCATCTGTATAACTAATTTTTGGATTCTAACAAGTTTTAATTCCTTTCTTCTTCAACTTATAAAAGATGAAACTTTTTTCAAGATCAAGATGACTTTTTAGTTATAAACATAGTGTCCCAATAGCTTATATTTAAAAAGGATCTCTTACTTAGTTGACAGGAAAAACAAGTTCATTGTTATGAAGTTTGATTTCTTGACACTTGGAGCTATAGCTCTCCTGGAGAAAAAAAAAAAAAAAAAAGCCAGCAAATAGAACAGATTGTTGGAAACTGGTGTTTGGGTACCAGCCATAATGACTGAAGTGAGCTTCAGATTGTACCAGTGCAGAGCCGAGGGGAAGTTATGGTGCTTGAACTGAAGAACTTCATTTCCCATCTATAAAATACCGAATAAAGCCCCATTCTCATCTTCTTTCTCATCCCCTAAACCTGAGACACACTCCAATATTGAAAAGCATCATCACAGAGAAAAAAAATCCCACCTCATCTTCTGTTGGAGCTGATACTTCAGACCATTTCTGCCTAACCTCAATTCCATTTTTTATCACAGTAGAAAATGGAGCCAGATGGGAATGATAAAACTGCCTCTACATTCACTTCATTCAAAGCTGCAAGTTGCATTGAAAAGGATGCATATTTCTCTGTGCTCTGAGACATAACGTAGGTAGGAAAAAGCCCAGAAAACAATATGTGGCAATGTAATATTGTCCAGGTACTGCACAAGACTGAGAAATCTAATATATGTGAGCATCAGTGTTTGTATTGTGTGGGAGGCAGAGCATAAGGATAGACAAATTAAGTATTTTCTTCATCACTGCTATGATAGGAGTTTTGTCTGGAAGAAATGTCATAAAATGGTGAGTGAAAAAAACCCGAAACAAAAACCAGCAGGTTAGATTATTCTTTCCCTTCCTTGTTGACTCTATTTCCTTGATTTCAAACCTGGCTGAACTTTACCTTAGCGCTGACACATGATTTGAGGAGCTCAATTTTTTGCCCTTCTAGAGTTGTCTTCTCTCCTACACTCTGAGGGTGCTGGGACAAACTGGGTTCAGGGGACCTACCTCCAGCCACCCTGCCAGAAATAAGACAGGGAAGGGACTGCTTATTTAGCATTTAAAAAAACAAAGGCTATACTTACCTCTTCAGCAAAAAATTGATCACCAATAGTGAGAAAACACTGTTCAGCCACAGCACACAGACCTTGAGGGATTTATGAGCAGCTACAAGCTCACCTCTTGACTTCAGCTGGCGACTGGGCTGCGTGTCTGAGTGCCAGACTCTGACCAGTAATGTCCTGTGCAAATGAATTTAGAGATTTTCTCAGCTTGTATTCGTATTCTACAAAAGGTAAATATCCCCCAATTGCACCTACTTGGAGCTGAATTATCGACTTCAGCTTTGAAGTGCAAATGAGCTGAATGAAAACATAGACTGCAACATAGGAGCTATTCCTACTTGCTGATTTATAGTGCATTAACAGTCTAGTAAGGAAAGCCTTCTATTACTATGGATTTGTAATCCCTCTGTCCAATTATCCTGAAGATGAAGGCAAAATGCCATCCACTGTATGAGGCAATCAATAGTGGTCATTTCTTAAAATTCTTTACTTCCCTTTCTTTCCAGCAATCCAGGTTACAGGATCTTCCATAAATTGCTCTTTCATGGTTTATCAGCCCTGCTGTTTCTAAGAGCCAGACTTAGGGACTACAGTTATGAAATAAACTGCTATAAACAACCTTTCAGTAGGTTAAAACTATCAGTATTTATGGTAAAGGGAAACTCTTTTAGAAATTTCTAATCACTATAGTCTGTCCATCTAAAACTGATCTCTGACTAAATAAATGTGTCAGGAAATGGGGGGGGTGGGGGGAGAAGTGCACCTAATCATTAAAGACCCACACATTTTCACGACTTTTTCCTTAAATAACTAAATACATACATACATACATACATGAAGTCACACTCTATGAAAAATTTAAGCCCTCAATTCTCAGATTACTGTTTGCTAAAGAACACTATATCTTCATGTAATACAATTTCCAGACTCTGATCTGAAATAGGATATAAGTCCTCTCACTTGCCAAAGCATCACATCCCCTTGTTTGATCTTCTATTGCCAGGCATTTATCTTTCTCTATGGAAAACTTCTTGCTATCACCAGTTCTGTAATACAATATAAATTTTTTTGATGTCTCCTAGAACTTCCAACGTGAACATAGAGTTAAGTTTACTTAAAATATCATGTTTAGACTAAGAAAATACTGAATATAGCATGTTCAGTTTATTTGTTATGTTTGTGCTCATGTGTTTCTACCTATCTATACCTGATACACAAAATATTTCTCTCACTTTAGACAAAACTAAATAAAGATACAGCAATTGAAGTTCATGCCACAGGTGTAATTGGGGGAAACAGCCCTCAGCACTTATAACCAATGGGAACCTAGTTATTACAGTCATTGCAGCCCAGGATGAGAACAGAGAATCATAGAATGGTTTGGGTTGGAAGGGACCTTAAAGATCACCAAGTTCCAACTTCCCCCTCCTTCTCCCACACCCCACGGACAAGGAAGATCTTTCTCATTCTCAAGTAAACGTATAATAATAATGGCCCATCTTCGCGAACGAAGATTTGGGGAAAGGTCTTTTACCTTTCCAGCCTGCGCAATGGATTTTTTAGGTGAGACACAGCCTGCGCTGAACTGAGCCCACCCTTTAATCCTAAGGTTCATCTGCCGGGGCCAAGCAAGCTTGGACAATGGCAGTGAGGTCCTTAGGACGTAGGTTTGTTTAGAGTGTCCTTCTCATAGATGGATGGCCACACAGGGCTAACGACCTCCATCAGGCCAGGAGACCGGGATTTGAACCCGTGGTCGCAGCAGTGAAAGTCCTGCACGCTAACCACTAGGCCACCAGGGGTCTCAAGTAAACGTATAAATTTTGGCAAATACTTATACTATGCCCTCCCTAAGTTACCAGTTTAATTTTAAGAATAAAGACAATGAGGAATAGCTGCCTGCAATGGTGGTATCCAGCCTGTACCTGTCTCAAATAAGGTAAAAATTAATTCCAGCCCTTCCATCAAAAGGAAGACAAAAAAGAACCAAAGAGTTACAGTGAACACTAAGGTGTTTTTTTAGGGGGCCAGTGGAATACCATTTTTAGGAATACCAGTGTCATGACTGGACAGTGAGCTTCCAAGGAATTTCAGCTTCTTGAAAATATCTAATCTTTTTTCTAAAGTGATTTGAGATCTTAAAATGGTTCATAACCTTCATTATTTAAATTCAAATAGGTAGAGATCACTGTGGTATCTGGAAACAGAAAGGTTGTACATAATTTTGGGCCACAATGACAGTTGCTATGATATTTTCCAGTAAAGTAGATGGTCTGTGTTTGGTGGAACCTAGATAAATCAGTGTTCTGAGTTGTGTTAAATTATGGCTGTTCTACATGGGTTTCTCTAACGATATTGTAGACTATGAAGTAATAAGGATGTCCTGATTAACAGAATAATATTTTCTGTCACTGGGTTTTTGTTATTCTAGCAATCAAGTCACATGCATAGTTCTGTCTACAATATTGAAGATTTTCAAATTTATTAACAATTTTTATTGAAAAAGTTAAATTATTTACTAAGGAAGGATCAGCTTTATAGATTAAAACCCACGACTCCGAAAAACTGTTGCCATTTAGCCAAGGTCAGCCAGGAGATCTGTATGTTTTCAAGGAGTCACATTGTGTTGTCAGACTCCTTCTTATGGGCACTGATTTCACAGGGCTACCCAAAATTCAATTTTGTATAAGTGATCCTTGCACTTTCTTGGGAAATATACCATTCTGTTTGGGCTCAATCCAGAACAAATTATGTAGGTACAATGGAAACATGGCTATCCCATTTCCAAGAGAATTTTTATCTGCACTACTCTATAAAGCTTTTGCCTAACTTCAAAGTTCAGATGTTACTTTGTAAAGGCAGAATTAATTTTCTTGATTGCTAATCCATCACCACTAAGTATGATGCATATGGTATCAAACATAGGTATTTCTGCTATCATTAATTGTGGCACATTGTCACAACCGATAAGGAAATGCAATGTGAGAACAAGAAAACAGTCGCTGGATTTGGCAGCTTACCCTTGTTTTCCTAGTCACCATGGCAGGTACCAACTGAAACCCTTAACTCAGGAGGGTGACTGTGTGAATAAACGAGGAAGAGAAGCTCAGGACTTGGAGAGCATCAATCATTCAGCTGTGTTGTCTCACATTCAGTTTGCAGTGCTGTTGTTCAGTGAGAGATAAAGATGAATAGGTCTGGAGAAGGAGGGGTGTCTGTAAAATATCCCAGCACTTGGAAGAAAAGGCATAACTTTTGGTCCTGAAAATATTTTCTAGAGAAAATGTGAGACAGTAACACAGGGGGAGGGAAAAGGAAATTAACATGTGCTTGATAAAAGAGAAATCAAGAAAAGAACTGTGGTTTAAATGGTAGGTAAAGTACAGCTGAAGTGATAAGTATCATATGATAGGCAGGAAAGGAAATTAACAAAACATAAGTTATCAGGGTAGAAAATATCTAGGTCCAAACCCAACAGCAGGTAGAAATGTTTGGGTCAGGAGGAAGAGAATGAGCTGTTTTCATTTTTGAGAAAGTAAAGTGCTAGGAAGGTATTTGGAAAAAAAAATATACTTTTCTGTTTCAGTTTTGTTTATGGAGAGAGAATAGAGTCACTGAAATAGCTGTGAATTACAGATTAAATCATTTTATTATTAAATATAAAAAAAGTCAATGGAGATAGATCCTTTTGAGATTGTACAGATGTTCCCCAGAGTATCTCCATACTACAGCAAGCTTATATAAGCAGGGAGATAAGGAGGTGAATCTTGTATTTTAAAACTAGGAGAAGCTATTATGATTATCTTTACTGACCCCAAATGTAATGCAGATCTAGAACAGCACAATCATTTCTACATTAGATGAAGAACTAGTGTTAAAAATTTTTGGACAGTATTGCAGTCCACATTGCCCCATAGAGAGGGTCCCATTAATTCATCTAAGCATCACAAAATGCTGTTGAAATCTTCTCCAGCCCCTGGTTGGGAGGGGAAAAAAAAACAAAACAACAAAACAACAAACCTGCCTAACTCTGCTCATTTATTGCAAACCTGCGAGTTGAATGTTGCATCACTCAGTAGCACAACGTATATTTTTTTATGATTTTGCACTGCTATTACTTTTACTATTAAGGGAAACCTAATCTAAAGAAGCAGACTCTAGATTAAGTTACTTTATTTTCTCCTGAATCTGCTAGGTGATAGGCCTCCAAAGATTATATTACAGTTTAGAACTGAGACAAGGGACTGGCCTGGCTCTCCCAACTTACTATGATTGTAGGTATTTTTTGCCTCTGTTTAGCTTTCCTCTTTATTTTTTTCTTTCTAAATGTAGTCTTCTTATTAAATGAATTCCTGACTTTTCAATAAAAAACAGGAATAGACCGGAAAAATACTTGTTCCCATTCCACACTGAGCTCTGTTCTTCAGTCCTGCACTTCTCAGCTCTATATGTTGAAGGGGCAACTTGCAGGTCTCTGCATTGGTGGCTTCCACAATCTATTTCCCACTCTCCTCATAGGACCTCTGCTTCTTATTTCTCTGTTGGTTAATGCTAAACTATTTTGCTATTGCAAATCATTCATGCTCATCCTTCTGTAACTTTATGAATCTTCAGCTGCTTCATATATCTTAATTTAAGTGAGATAAAAATAGGTGTTCTGGGATGAGGAAGTAAAATAGATGCTATAACAGTGCTGTAATAATAATAATATAATAATAAAACAACCATCAGAATAACAACAAACAGTGGTAAGATTGGTAAGTGATTACTATCTTTTTCACTATTTAAATGACACTAAATAGATACTAAATGACATAATGAACATAAGATACATTATATGATGCATTGCATACTTTTTTTCTGACATATTCTTAATTCAAGCATTCTAAATTATAAACTTATTGTAAAATGCATTTATATGTTTGCTTGTATATATATATAAATATATATATACGCAGACACAAACACCTTCATAGAATCATAGAACAGTTTGGTTAGGAAGGGGCCTTAAAAATCATCTAGTTCCAGTTTTAACTACGCTAGTTTTAATCTACTTCAGAAACCAAACAAAACATTTAAATAGTACCAAATTTATTCAAGTCACCTTTTAAAATCCAGTCTTATTTTCTGGATCTTTCACATACATTCAGAAGCAGATAAATATCTTTAGAGCCTTTAGTAAGATCAGAAAGATGTCCAACGTAGGTATGTCCTGTCTCCTTGTAATGCATTCTGCTCCATGGAGGAATTTGTTACTGAGGGTACCAATGCAGTACATGTTTCAACTAGTTTTAAACAAGGAATAGTTTGCAAAGTCTGGCATTAAGAGTAATACTAAAAAGTAATCAGGAAATCCCAAGCAAAGTGCATTTTCTTTAGTACGATGTTTTGCTTAAAGTTGGGCTAAATGACTACCACAAAGAAGAAGAAGGGGCCAGTAAAGAGTTTCTGTGCTGCCTTGTGCAGCCAAATTAATGTTGCTACATGTAGCATGATGTAAGGGTGCTTTCATACACATTTAAATTTAGAGAGCAGAGGGGTTGTGATGTCTTTAATCTGAATAAATTGCTGAGTATGTGAAGGACTCGGCAAAGTGACAAACTCAGAGCAAGACAGGGAAGCTGCTTCTGGGGTGAAATGACCAACAGCAATTTGAGGTCCTGGTCCTTTTTTGAAATAGATGTGAGTCTTTTCATTCATTGACTTCTGCAGGTTTGGATCAAGCTAACAGCGGGGAAGCATAATTTAGCTGGCTGAATGTGCGGAAAGAAATTCAGGGGGAAGGAATTCACTGAGCCTTACTGGCATGTGGCCATGGGCTCTGGAAGTGACCTCCCACCCCCCACCCTGCCCCGGCTCTCACAGAAAGATGAATAGAAATGATCACAGGAGGCCAAGGCCACAATTTTGAATGACCCTGTAAGGCAACCCTTCCACCAGCCTCATGCGTCATGCGCATGCAGAGGTAAAAACAATGCAGATACTCACCAAAACAGGCTTTTGTGTAAATTCAGTATTATTGCAGTGTACAAAAAAAGGTAATATGGAGCAAAGTACCATTTTTAATGCATACTAATTAAAGTGGGAAATTACCAAACATGAATTCACTTACCACTTCATTTACCAGGTTACATTATAGATCTGGTAACCTTTATATTCAATAATAAAATCCGTGACTAATTCCTAAAATAAACTCTAAAAACAAAGCAGTTATTTGCTGAAATCTAGCATATGCCAGGGAATCGAATTAATAGAAACAGTTTCCAAATTATTTTGGAACATATTAAATCCTGTGAGCCTGATCCACGTCTGGTGTAAATTGACATCTTCCTTGTGACTTTAAGTGAATTAATACCACTAGGGATTTGGCTTTATGCATTTTTCCCCTTAATTCTATGCCTTTTTGTTCCTTTTTTTTTT